>NC_046661.1:50253962-50258200 GCF_010883055.1 Belonocnema kinseyi | reverse complement strand
AACACAGCCTCGAAGCGCGAAGCGTATACGGAACTCATTTTTTGTAACGTGGTAACAAGATGAGAATTGAAAGCAAACTGAATGTTAAATCAAAAAACATGATTTTGACACCAAAATCATGTCGATACACCTTACCGACTGCGAGTAAAGGCACCCACGCTTTAACTTGACAGACTGTTTGTAGTGATATTAAATTTTTTATTATTTTATTCCTTTTTTGTTATTTGTCAGATGATCTGTTTGTACGAAATTTATTATTAGAAATTGTAAGAAACCTTATACAGATGTAAACTGTTTTCAACTAAACTAATTTTCAATCCAAGAACAATATTCTAAAAAGTAATTAGAATAATATAGAATTGACTTAAAATCAAGCAGGTTCTATACATTATTTAGCAGAATCTCTCAGCGATAAAATTTTTTTTATAGTTAATTATGCAAGACAGTTTTTCCCATTTAAGACAATAAAAAGTCGAATTTGGACATCTATGTTAAAAATAATATAAAACAGATTAATGTTTGACTTATAAAATTAATTCTCTACAAAAGACGATTAGTTTTTAACCAACAATGATATAATGAAAATTTTCCTTAAAGACATTATTTTTAATAAACAAAACAAAAATCAAGAAAATAGTTGAATCCTCAATAAACAAGATAAGATTTTAACATAGAAAATTGATTTTTTACCAAAAAGACGAATTTTCTACTAAAAAAATAAATTTTCAATTATGAATATACTTTTTCGTCCTAAAACTGTGCAGTTAAAATGTTAATCAAATAGTTGAATCCTCAATCAAAAAGATCAATTTTCAAATAAATATTGGAGTTCTCAACTGAAAAAGATAATTTTTTTATTAAAAATATGAATATATATATAGAACCAGAAATAGGAATATTCCTTTTTAATTAAAAGAATTATTATTTAACAGGAAACAAATAAATTTTCAGCCAATTAGTTAAAATTTATTAAAACAGATGAATTTGACAATACATAGTTGAAGTTTAAAACAAACAGATGAATTTTCAACCAAGAAGATTAATTTTATATAAAAAAGACGGTGTTTGAAACTAATAATTGATTTTTCAACACAAAAATATCAATTTGTAATTCAAAATTTCAATTTTTTACCGAAAGTGGGAAAGTTAAATTTTTAGTTAATGAATTTAATTTTTAATAAAGAAAAAGAAAGTGCAACTTAATAGTTGTGTTTTTAATTACAAACATAAATCTTCCACCAAAAAGACTAATTTCCTACCAAAAACAGGAAGTTTCATCGAAATATGTGCATTTTCAAGCAAATGGTTGAATTTTCAACCAAAAAAGATAAAATTTGAATTACGAATATCAATTCTCTACCAAAAATGATATAATCCAATTTTATTTTACATAAATTAATTTTTGACTAAATATGAAGGAATTTTCAAAGAAGTAATAATTGAACCCTCAATAAAGAAGATAAATTTTCAACCGCGAAGATTAATTTCCGCTTAAAAAGACGGTTCAAAAAAAATATATATTTAACAAAAAAAATATCAATTTTTTTAAATATCATTTTTCTATAAAAAATGGTATAATTGACTTTTCTTTTAAATAAATTAATTTTCCACAAAAAAACGAACTTTTCATATAATAATATAATCCTCGAAACAAAGATGACATTCCAATTAAAAAGTTTATTTTTCTAACAAAAGTAAAGAATTTTCAACAAAATTCTGAATTTCTAAATACTGAATTAAAATAGATAAATTTGTTTCCAAATAGTTCAATCTTTAACGAAAAAAGGTCGATTTTAAAACAAAAGCATTAATTTTCTACCAAAACGGAAAAATTAGAAAATTGAATTATTAAGTACAAAAGGTCGATTTTCAATTTAAAATATCAATTTTCAACCAAAAATAGTGGAATCGAAATTTCTTTTAAAGAAATTTGTTTTTAACAAACTGCAAAGAATTTTTTTCAAATAACTGAATCCTTCATGAAAAATAATAATTTTCAACCAATAATATTACGTTTCTACAAAAAATTACGAATTTTCTACAAAATCTAGAACGTTTCAAACAAATATATGAATTTTATCCAAAAAATATCATTTTTTAACCAAAAGTAATATAAGTAGATTTTATCATTATAAAAAAAAAATTTAAATAAGAAATTTGAAGAAAATAGTTGAATTTTCAATCGATAAGGTTCGTTTTGAACCGAAACAGATGAAGCTTAAATTATGAACTTAATATTCAACGAAAAATGGGATCATTTAGTTTTTAAATTAAAAAAATAATTTTCAACTTAAAGAAGTGCAATTAAAAAAAGTAGCTGAGTTCTCTACTAAAACATACTTAACCAAAAATGGAAAGTTAAATTTTCACTTCAATAAATTAATTTGATAAAAAAAGAATTGTCAGATAAATGGTTGAATCCTTAATCAGCATGAAAAATATTTGAACAAGAAGATTAATTTTATACTAAAAAAGACGAATTTTTTACAAAATCCATTTATTTTCTAACAATTAGATTTTTAACTAAAAAACATTGCACTTTAATTAAAACATTACTTTTTAACCAAAATGTTATATTTTAATTTTCTGTCAAAAAAAATTAATTTTCAAGAAAAAAAAGTTTTATAAAAATTATTTCAAAGGAGATCGAATCCATTTACCATTAGGAAGATTCTGCAATTCAAGTCGTTGGATCGATCGGGAAGAGAATTATGTAGATAAATTAAATTTTAAGAGAACTATTTTTTCGTCATAAAAAAATTCTATGTTCAAAAGATTAATTTTTAACCAATAAAATTAATTTTTTACAAAAAAGACGAATTTTGAATCATAAAGATGAATTTTCAATAAGAGATTCGAATTTAAAAATAGTAAAAAGACTATTTTTCTGTAAAACAGTTATAACACCTTTACCCTCCATCTACCACCACAAACCCCATTTTTCACAACACCTTCACCCTACATGATATTTTTTCAAATATTCATGTGTTGAAAGTGTTATTATTAATAAGAAATCTTATTAATTTCTATGTAATTTGAAATATAATAATTATTAGTTTAATTTAAAACAAAATATTATTTTTTTCATAAACTTTAATAAGTCCAGGGGAAAGTGGGAGACTAAACTAAGCCCGATATTCGACAATTAGCAAAAATTGACGTTCAACAATGTAATTTTTTTCCAACTTTTTAAGGATTTATCTACTCTTGTAATCAAAATTCGTACAGTAATCATATATTGCATTATTCCTTACAAAGTAGTGTAATGATTTTGTATAAATCGGAATAATGAAACAGTTATTACTAAAAGTTTCATGTCATTGAACGCATGAACTAATATTGGGGAGACTTAACCAATATTTTCAGGGAAGAGTTTACTAAGTGGCAACAAGCTTATTAGATGTGTTTTTCAACCTATAAGGTAATTGATTATTATAATGCGCATTCAAAAATTGTGTTAAATTGATTTATAAAAATTGTGGTGTAAAAATGCAAAGTTAATTATTTAAAGAATATGATTATCATCAACGTGAGTTACAAAATCTTAATAAATGCTATTCATTAATATTAGGTGTAAATTAATTTTTAATAAAAAAAAGCTCTTTTGGAATAAATTAGTTCAATTTCATTTTCTACCTAAAAATAAAAAATTCGTTGAAATCCTATTATAAAAGATTAATCACAGTTTCAGATACAGAACTCATGCCTTGATGTATTAAATATGTTTAACATTATTATTAGGGTTTCCTCGACCTACGTTCATTACAAGCCAAAGGAAGAAATGAAATAGAATCGACTAAGGGTCAACTAGGCGAAGGGCAAATGCAACCCAAAGCGGCGCGGAACGTGGGACATAAAAGTTACTCCCCGGCTGCTTATTACTTGAATTAATTGGTTTATCGTCCCCCCCACCCTTTGCGTCATCCAAAAGCAGGAAGTGAGGGCGCACGTTCCTATTATTACTAGCAGTAGGAGAAGAAAAAGCCAAACGTGGACAGGGGGGAGAGAAAACGGGATGGAACAAAAATTACATTGGTTGGAATGAAGCATAGAATCAAGAAAAAAGGGAGAAATTAAAGAGATAATCAGTTATGAATGTTTAAAATGTAGAGACAGGATAGTCAATTTTAAAAACAAATTTTTAAAATGAACTCCTAGGGCAGGCCAATTATAATTTTTGGTTAGTTATTATAGAGATATTCTAATTTTAAAAACACACAAACACACACACACACATA
>NC_046661.1:50250043-50253862 GCF_010883055.1 Belonocnema kinseyi | reverse complement strand
TAAAATGCTGTGGTGCTCCATCTGTGACATAATGAAATTTCTTAGGATTGAAACGCTTCTTAAGATAGTCAACAATTAACATTTGGTATAAATGCACAGCAAACGTGTCATGGTGTAAGTTGTCTGAAATAATAGCTATGCTCACATGCTTCAATTCGTTCTTCTCTTTATAGTAGATAACTACCCGAATCATCTTGCAGATGAAAGGAGTCTAAAATTGCACTGTCACCTCCACGTGGTAGACTCTGGAAACTATAACTTGATAGGATGTAGGCTGACGACAGGCGTTAATTACTAATCCGTTAGTACTTTATTTACTCAAACACTTTATACGTCAGAAGTTGGTTGAATCATGTATTTGTTTTAAAAAATTGCAAGAGCAATAACCAATTATTGTCGGATAATAAATTATAATAGTGAGGAATCATTTATCTTCAGAAAAATACTGTTCATTTTTAAGAGAGTGCTTTTTACTTAATATTTTTTCATAATAACTTAAAAAATTTTTAACTTCTTCAAACTTACTGGTTAACCTTACTGAATAGTTTTTTCCGATGAATTCATGCAATTCTGGATCAATGTGAGTAATACAAAAAAATGGCATACTTGAAAACTGTTCCGCGGTATGCTGCCGCATAACGCCCGAGTGCGAGCGCGAGGACTCCCTCTACAACCGGCTCTGTAACTTAATGAATTTCAATTTGTCCATTTTCTTATTAGACATTTTTCATAGTAAAAAAGTCAAGCTTTCTTTTGAGACTATTTAAAAAAAATCGTAGATGCCTAAATTGCGAAAAAAGTTATATAAACAATTGATTTATTGAAAAAATTGTTTAAACAATTTTTTTTGTAATAAATAATAAAATAGGATGAAATCGTGTAAAAAGCACTTTCCAAAACCCTATAAAAATTTTAAATCGCGTAATTAGAAAGGAAGTTACAGGCGTTTGAAACTATCCGTGCAGGCATTGGGGTTGAAAATTCAACCCCCCCGCACTTGGGGAGGGTTGGTAATCCTGGTCTATAAGTTTGTGGATTAACTGCTGTTGGGTAGGCGAACATATTCCCAGAATTTAGAGACAATCGAAAAACATGACTTTTTGAGTTGGGGCAGTTGAGGAATAATGCCCCATATAAAGTTAAATAAAAAATTCGACGCCCGGTGTATGTACGAGATTTGCGGAAACTCATCTTTTCATTTTCTGATGGTAAAAAACTTTTGTTTATATTTTTAGTTAACTGCAAAATCTTTACATAAGAATTTTATGCAATAAAAAATAGATATATTATTTAATTATTCATTATTTGTGATCACAATAGACAATATGTCTAGAAACTAGTATCTGTCTAGAAACCTTTTTATGCTATTAACATTATGTTGCGGAATCAAAGACTGTGGATCTCTTACATAAGTATCATATCGCAGTTGTCCATTGTATATCATTTGTTCATTGTATATCCCTTGAATATTTCATATCCTTACGAACAATATTAAAAATATATTTGACTGACAAAATCACTGTAATCGTGAAATTTTTAAATTTTTAGACCAGTTACCATTTATGATAAAATATGTCTTAACCCGATTCTCGGGTATCTTGAAGAACAAATAAGTGCAATTCTATGTCTGATACTTTTTCCCTACTTAATTACAAATTAAGTATAACCTGTACTTCATTATAGCCTATACCTCAGAGAGACTGAAGTATATATATAAAGCGTATCCCATACTTCAGATATACTACAACAATGCTTCAGATATACTTCAGCCATAATCAGAGATTTGAACGAAATTAAGAGGCCTTTTCAGATATTTTGCAATTATTTGTTAAAATTACATATAATTTACCAGAAAATAATGATAAGTATGAAAAGTAACTGAAAAATAATGCAGCTATGTAGGCACATTGTCAAATTTGTGTTTCGTCAAAGTTTTATGTGGAAAGAAACAAAAAAGAACGTAATGAAAATTCCGTTACGTTCCTTTTCGTTCTTTTTTATATAAAATACGATTAATACAGAATTTTGACATTGTGCCTTCGTAGGCTCATTATGTTTTTATATTTTTTTAGCCTAAGCTTAGTGTTTAACCAAATTTTTTTTAATCTATCGAAGTAATTGGCAAATATCCAAAAATGCCCCTTAATTTCGTTGAAATCCCTGGCCATTATTCAGTTATACTTCATATATACTTCATTTATACTATTTAAATATACTTAAAATAAGGGGTCATCTCATTTAGAAAGCATTTTTTATACTTTGGAATGTCCATGATTGATCTCTCCCATACATATGATTTATATTCGGGATTTTATCGAAAAAATTATAGTGAACTTTTTCGTAATTGATAAATGTTTAACAAAGTTTAAATATATTAAATAATTACACGACTGCTTTGTGAGTATCACGTTAAACTTTTTATCATCTTTATAAAGATAACTATAGTTGACACTATTATCGGAAAGCATGCACATGACCAGCGTATTCAGAATCACTAGTGATTTTTGGTTTAAGGGCATGTGACACAGCTAAATACCTATATTACCGACCTCACTTTTTCGGTTCACTGAATGTTTTTTTGAACCTAAGAACTTTTTTTGTAAATAAAATATCGAGCTGAAACTTTGGGAAATGTATTAGAGTACAATAAAGTACATTTAGGTACTGCATTTTGGTAGGAACTTCACTCAAAATTATTTCATCTTTTTTCTGAACCTCAACATTTTTTGAACGTTCGAACTTTTTTTATACATAAAATATCGGTCTCAAAGTTTGAGAAATGCAAGAGCCGAAAGAAAACTACGTTTAAGTATAAAGCTTAATAATAGTAGATGTAAACAGATATATTTCAACAATCAATTCCAACGGCACACAGTGGGGTGAAATCGGAAAACGAGGTTCAAAATGACATTTAGAACGCAATTATGCACCGATTTTAGAATTTTTTTTTTTTGAAAAATTCAGAACTAAATTTTTCAGAAAATGGTGAGAGTAGATTTTTTATTTTTTTGTTTATTTAATTTTTATTTTAATGAAAACATCGAAAAAATGTCGATTTTTCTAATTTCATTTTTTATCTTCTAGACAACATTTTTCTTATACTTCTCGTCCCTTGAATTTAGTGCACAGGGGTATAAGAAATATAAAAAAATTCTTAACTTGCATAGTTAATTGTTATAAACAAATTGTATTAACAAATACTCGACATGAAGGGTTATTCGGCTTCAACGTATATTTCTGCTCTGAAATCGCTTGCTTTCATTGTGCGGATGATACGTGAATATTTAAATTTAACATTGAATGTTATTTGTTTATTTTATAAACAAATTATATAAGCAAATTCATATTTTGGCCGTTTTTAGGCGAAAAGAAACCGTTTTTTCTTTCTACCTTGTTGCAATTATGTTGCCAGTGATGTTTTCTGAAAGAAAATGTGCCACCTATCAATATTTGTTTATTTATAAACAAATTATATAAACAAATGCACATTTTGGCCGTTTTTAGGCGAAAAGGAACCGTTTTTTCTTCATATTGTATTGCAATTATGTTGGCAGTGATTTTTTCGAAAAAAAATTTGCCACCCATAAATATTCGTTCATTTTATAAACAAATTATATAAATAAATTCACATTTTGGACGTTTTTAAACAAAAATTAATCGGTTTTTCCTCTCACCTTGCTGAAATCATATTTACAATGATGTTTTTTAAAAAAAAAATTACAAACCAGCAATAGTTGTTTATTTTATAAATAAATTATATAAACAAATACACACTTTGGTCGATTTTAAGCGAAAATAAACCGCTTTTTAAATAATATT
>NC_046661.1:50244042-50249943 GCF_010883055.1 Belonocnema kinseyi | reverse complement strand
AATACAATTTGTTTATAACAATTAACTATGCAAGTTAAGAATTTTTTTATATTTCTTATACCCCTGTGCACTAAATTCAAGGGACGAGAAGTATAAGAAAAAATTTGTCTAGAAGATAAAAAATGAAATTAGAAAAATCGACATTTTTTCGATGTTTGCATTGAAATAAAAATTAAATAAACAAAAAAATAAAAAATCTACTCTCACCATTTTCTGAAAAATTTAGTTCTGAATTTTTCAAAAAAAAAATTCTAAAATCGGTGCATAATTGCGTTTTAAATGTCATTTTGAACCTCGTTTTCCGATTTCACCCCACTGTGCGGCATCAGCCGGTAACGTTGTACACGAAAATACGAACTCTCTAGAGCCTCGTCTAGTGGCCGCCCGGTTTCGTATTTTCGGGTACAACGTTACCGGCTGATTCCGTTGGAATTGATTGTTGAAATATATTTTGTTACATCATTTATTATTAAGCTTTATACTTAAACGTAGTTTTCTTTCAGCTCTTGCATTTCTCAAAGATTGAGACCGATATTTTATGTATAAAAAAAGTTCGAACGTTCAAAAAATGTTGAGGTTCAGAAAAAAGATGAAATAATTTTCAGTGAAGTTCCTACCAAAATGCAGTACCTAAACGTACTTTATTGTACTCTAATAAATCTTCCAAAGTTTCAGCTCGATATTTTATTTACAAAAAAAGTTCTTAGGTTCAAAAAACATTCAGTGAACCGAAAAAGTGAGGTCGGTAATATAGGTATTTAGCTGTGTCGCATGACCTTAAAGTGCAACTCTTTGGTCCACAATGAAACTCTTTTGGTGCAGAATTTATGCCTTTAAAAATGTGCCTCTTTTGTTTCAATTACACTTTTTTTATGAAATATTTCTTAGCAGAAATATCAACTATTACGTTTTTCATAAAAAATTATTCTTTTTCGGTTGAAAATTCAACCGTGTTCCAAGTAATCCGTGTTCCTGTATCGAAAATTAAGCTATTTGGTTGAAAATGCGGCTGTTCTTGGTTAAAATTTTTATCTTTTTACATTCTCATCCCAATAAGAAGGTATTGGTTTTATGTGAAAAATTACTTTTGCGGATTCTATCAAATGTCCACATTTTGATGCCTCCTGAACCAGAAAAGTAGTTTTTACTTCGATGTCTGTCTGTCGTCGTTGTCGTCGTTTGTATACCAAATAGCTTTTGAAAAACTAATCTGATTGGATTGTGCTTTGGCACACGCTTTTATGGGTAAAAAAGAAAAATCGAGTTTGTCAACCAGCTATTGTAGATAGAAAATTTAAAAAGGGCATTTTCAAAATTTGTTCGACAATTTTTTTGAGATTCAAAGCATTTTTTTAATGAAATTTTTCTATAGAAAGAAAATGATGAGATTTATAGCATTTTAAGAATCCGAAATACAAATGAAATATAACAGCCCACGTTAGGAACAAAATTCAAGAGAAGAAAAACTTTTATTTTCACGAAGTCCTAAGTGCAAGATTATCATAAAAAATTTTGCAATTTTCTTGAAAAAATTCCATTTTGCGGTCAAACTATGCAAGATGCGAAAAAGATGAAATAAAAAAAATTATGCTCCCAACAAATATTTAAAAATTTGTTATGAATCACTTTTTGATAGTACCGGTTTTTGATTAATTCGTAAAAAAAATTAAAATTAAATATTCGGATAAACGACACAAGAGACGAAAAAAATGCAAAGACAAAAGTTGTTCAACTCAAAAAGATCTTGAAGTTTGTTATAAGAATCTATTAAAAATTAAGAATTTAAATTTCTGGTAAAATGAAAAAAACTACAATAGCATTTCATTTAACCAAATTTGTCGCCTAAATGATATCTGCAAACCCTCACAACAAAATGATATCCTTGGTATATCCCTAGACCTAGAATATCTCCGAAGGATATGGGAAAACCTGAAAAATGTCCCAAGAATCTCACGGAATATCCGTGGCATATTCCAAGGATATCGAGATTTCCGCCCCGTGCGGTGTCCACTCAATGTCCTGCGTGAAACATACACAATTTTATCAATGGAATCCAATAATTCCGAAATGCACATTTATAAAAATATGTAGAATGCCTAAAAACATCAAGATCCACAAACATCCGTTTGACAAAAAACCACTTTGTGCAAATCTCGAATACTCGGTTTCTTTCAAAATCTTATCTCAGTATAATGAGCAAAAAATTATTACCGTGATTAATTTAAATAACTGATAATAGCCTACTCATAATAAAAAACAAGTCACTTTCTAAAAATGTTAAAGTTGTCTAGTATTGTATCTGTAAAATCTACACTGCGCATTTTAGGGATCGCACTTTGCAACTATGTTCGGTACTGGCTTTCAGTACTGCACCAGTGCTGGGGGAAAGTACTGGCAGTTAGTACTGACGCATTACTAGACATAAAGATTAGACAGAGTAAAGCCGACGCTCGTTTAAATTCATAGCAAGAAGAGGCCTGCATAAGATGTTTGAGCTATAATATTGCTTGAAGGATAGATTAGCTTTATTATGCGTATGAATTTCTATACACTTATTACGAATCCAACAAAAATGACGGTGGCTGTTCGTTGACTAAATTTCAACTCAGATAGGATTGAACATTTTTAATTGTATCTCTGAAACTAAAATTAATTTGTTTGTTGGTTGAAACTTCATCTGTTTTGTTAAAAAGTGATCTTTTCGGGTTTACAAGCCAACAGTATTCCAGAACATTCCGGAAAATTACTCTTCTTTGATTAAAAATTCAGCTATTTTCTTGAAAATATAATATACTTTTAATTTTGATTAATTTTTATTAATGATAAAAATTCAAATACTTCCTTTTACAAATTTGGTGTTTTTATACATTTTTTAAATCCTTGACACTAGTTAAAGTCGAGGTAAAAAATCGAGCAATTCTGGATATGTTTTAAAAAAATTCTAACGTGATATATCCTCTTGAAAAAAATCGAAAATATCTCTACTAAGAAGCTTTACACGGAAAATGTCACTGTAAGCTTTATAATCGTTTAAAAAAATGCCTATCTTTATTTCTGACCAAGTGATCTTGCTTCAAACTCATCAGTGATTCGTAGTACCGCTCGCTCTAGTCGTGTATATAATTTATGTCGGTAGTGTGGTTTTGTATTCATGGAATGTTTTGCTATCAATTGCATGAAATCTTCTATTGTGCAATTGTTGATAATCATCTTTTTTCATGAATCCGTCTGGCTAAAACTTTATATGTGGTGTCCACAGTCAACACAGAATCAAAATATTCAAAGCTTTGCAAGTGAAAGAACGAAATCGCACCAGAAAATATTTTTTATCTTCCCGTTTTATTCCTGAATCGAATCTATATGCATTCATGTTAATTGTATTCGATAGGTAGCCTTCAAAAGCACGTTATTTCTCTTTGGCCAAAATTGATTGGTCTCCTTTTCATATGTTCAAATTTTTGTATGCATCTATTTTAAATTGTGAATGAGTACTGGAAATAAAAACTAGATATAAGCTTTATACTTTAAATCTGTATTCGGTTGGTTACATTTTTTATTCAAATCAAGTATACAGGTTAGATACATTTTTAGATGCAAATTCCAGTCACCGAAATTTGCAGAAATTTAAACTTTAATCCACGAAGGAATTGTTTCCGTTTAAAATAAAAACATTACTTATTTTCTTTTAAATTTAGCACGAACATCAACCCTTAAATCCCGTTTGGAAAAACTCGTGTGGAAAAATTTCGTGGCGCTGTACTGTTTCTGCCTAGTCCGCCTTGAGTCGACACTGGCGCGCTGCAGACTGGCTGTCCATTGGCTAGACTAGGGTGTAACATATGGATCGATTAGTATCTAGACAGATCGTCAAATTTGATAAAAAAATTAATAATTAAATAATATAATTATTTTTTATTACCTGAATTTTTAATATATAGATTTTTCAGATAATTAAAAATATAAAAAAAGTTTGTGTGTAAAAAAAATGAAATCATGAGTTTCCGCAAGTCTTGTAAATATTCCTGGAGTCGAACTTTTCACGTATAACTTCATATTATTTTGCGGTGACTTTTCCCATCTAAGAGTTTAAAAAATCGTAATTTTAACATTATACATACTATAATGATTGTAAATATATTATAAATTTATTAAAACTTTAGTATTTATGCAATTATGTATTGTAATTTTATAAATCTTTCAATCAAAAAATATTACTTTTTGATTTCACCCTTGTAATTTTTTTAAAGTTCAAACCGTGATTCTTTCTAAAACTACCTAAAATCTGAATGAATGAAATTCGTAACGAGCTCCTACATAGCGCCAAGACTAGGACTAGAAGTAGAAACGTTAGAATCAAAAACGTGGAAAAATTAGACAGCACCAGTGTCGCGCCCGTCTAGTATTGTGAAAATAGACAGGTTTGAGAAAAACTGTACTGGAATTAGCATGATTCAAGACAGCCACGAAATTTTTCCACACGGGAATGTCGTGAAGGTCTGGTTGTAGGTCTGACCCCGGTCTGAAATTATTTGGTCTATTTAGTCTCGAAGATCTGATTCAGCCCAGGTCTGACCTTATCTAGACCGTCTAGTCTGGAGAGTCTGGTCTGTCCCAGGAATGGCGCTGATCAGCATGCCAAGAAAGAAAATACTTTCTAAGTTCGATCGGCCAATTTTTTTGACATATATAAAAAAAACAGAATATTTAAAATGATAGATAATAAAAAATTCACGCAATCAAAACAAGACTTTATTTTCGTATCACCTTCATAGACTGGCTTGAGTCAGTTTTTGCGCTAGAAAGCTAAACAAGATCAACAATTGTAAGTTAGGTCTCAAAGTACTGATCTGGCCCAAAAAAAAGTTACGAGGTGTCTATAATGAAATTTTTTTAACTAAGGATGCTTATAGTGAAAAATGATTTTTCCCCAAGTTATTAATGAATAAAGTTTCTTCCAAAGCAATTAGAATTTATTGCTTGGCACTCAATGTGCAGACATCTTGTCAGATGACGTCACAACCTAAAGTACCAGGTACGTGTTGCCTCTGATCTCACTGACACACCGCTAGTTTTTGTCGATCAAGTGTTGCAAGTATCAAACAGCAAAAAACTCGCGGCTGACCTACCTATATCTCTCGGCTGACCGACCCATAATTATACCCGAGTAAAAATGCTTCGGCTTGTGTTCGACTTGAATCGCGCCCAATCAAGACATGCTGAAGTCGATAAGTTCGACTTGAGCACGTATCAGTTTTGAGACGAAGCCAGAATTTTATTGATGTGTTGGCCACAAGTTTCTATGTTCTTTGGATCATTTTAAGAATTTTTGCCCAAAGAACCATACTAATAAAATGAATTTCGAGCCTCCTAATTTTTCAAGTTAGGTTTTTTTCCAAGAAGTGACTCAGATGTTATATGAAAAAGGCAAAAACATATTTTTTATCTAGAAAAATGTGTTGCCGGGGGTTTTCGGGGTCGAGGAATCCATTTTTACATTTATTTTTATTTTTAAATGGCGCCAGGAGGCGCTTCCGTACATTTTTTGGATTTTATCGCCTTTCTGGGGGAAAAATTCGATTCTTTCTTTGTTTACTCGCTAAATGACGCGTATTTTGACGCGATGATTACGAAAATGATAGTGAAAATTGGCGACTAGGCGATTTCCATGGGGAAATCGCGAAAAAACCATAAAAAAATGTGGTTTTTTGCGTTTATCACAGCCAATGTGCAAAATCTCGCAAAATGCTTCCAATAATAGTTGTAGATCTTACAAAAATATACATTCTTTTGTACGAGTGATAGTTTTCGAGAAAATTAGTGACATATCGATTTTTATCAAAAAAAAAAAAAAAACCATAAAAATTATGCTCTTTGTCATCATGTGGGAAAAGGGGCAGGGGT
>NC_046661.1:50241710-50243942 GCF_010883055.1 Belonocnema kinseyi | reverse complement strand
CCAATACATAAATTTTCGCAAAACGTTTCTATAAAAGTTGTAGATCTTATCGAAATACACATTTCTTATATGATACATTTTTTTCTACGAGTAATAGTTTCCAAGAAAATCACAGATATATCTGATGAAATGTAACAAATTTACAAATTTCAATACAATTAGCGACAGGTCTTTCTCCACCATCCGCGCTCATAGTACTTAAGGGCGTGTATTTCTTGCGTGCAATATTATTTTTGAGATTTTCCTCTCTTGAGTCCTCGTCAAGATGGATGAAACATTTAATATTTTTAGTTTATCTAAGATTCTCCAAGAAAGGGTAACAACTCTTCAGTGGTTGCGACAAATCGAATTAATTCCGTCTGAACGATTTTGCTCAAAAAATAAGAAGATGACTCTTGTGGAGTCTGAAAATGTTTGCGGATTCTTCCATTGTTATAAAATACACAAATATCGTCACAGTATTACCGTTGCAGAAAACATGTGGTTTGAGAGGTGCCGCATTTCTGCAGCGGCCTGTATGCTCATTACGTATTGTTTTGCGTTAAATTTTAATTTTGAACAAGCGATCCGGGAAAGAAGCATTATAAACAATCAATCGATTTCTCGAGAAACAGTTTCATACCGCTTCTCATTTTCTAGAGAGGTCTGCATGCTTGCTCTTGACAGCAACTTCGAAAAGGATGGTCGCATCGGCGGTGTCGGTGAAGTTGTTGAAATCGATAAGTGCAAAATCGGCCATCGAAAATACGAGCGAGGACGTGTACTAGAAGGATCATGGATTTTTGGAATGATCCACAGAGGACATTCATACAACTATCGTTTGGAAATCCGTCCCGATAATAAGAGAGATCAGGCTACTTTAATTTCATTAATAAAAAAGCATGTAGCGGAAGGGACAGAAATCCACACCGATTGTTGGAAGGGATACATTAATCTCGAAGATCATGGATTTGTCCACAAAACTGTGAATCATTAGGAATAATTTGTGGATCCCGATTCCGGAGCGCTCACACAAAACATCGAGTCATCTTGGCGGTGGATGTGACGATTTCTCTCACGAGGAGGAGTGCATAAGAGCAACATTGCAGAGCATCTCTTATAAGGAGTATACAATTAAGACAATAAATAGAATATACTCAGAATTTCTAATTAAAATAAATTAGAATGTATTTAAAAATCATAAAAGTAAAAACAAAACAATTAAAACATTGAAAAATACAAAAAAAATGCTTTTCAAAATACTTAAATCTTCCCGTGGTGAAAAGCGTAAGTAGGTACCCAACCGAAACCAATGGAAAATGCTCATTGTTTTTTCTTCATAAAAATCGAGATATCACTAGTTTTCTTGGAAACTATCGCTCGTAGAAAAAAATGTGCTGTACAAAAAATATGCATTTTTGTATGATCTACAACTTTTATTGATTACATATTGCGAGATTTTGCATATTGACTGAGATAAACGCAAAAAACCATATTTTTTGTTTTTTTCGCAATTTCACCATGAAAATCGCCGAATCGCCAATTTTCACTATCATTTTCGTAATCAGTGCGTCAAAATACAAAAGTATACGCAGTGTGAAGGAAATCGTCACGTTCACCTATTCGGAACTGCACCCCTTTTTTATTATTAATTTCAGATTCATGAATTAAAAAAAATATTTATATCACATCTCTTGAAAATATTAATGTTTTAACACATACCTTTTTATTTTCTTAAATAGTTTATTCCTTGGTGGCTGATTTATTTAATTTCGTTTTATTTATTTTTAAGAAAGATTATAACTTTATTGTGTACACTTCATTGAAATGACGATCAAACAAGAACGAACACAGTAAGGTCTGAGTACGGAGAGCTTGCGCCTGGCTGTATACTTAGCGACTTTCAAAAATAACTCGTTCTTGATTTTTTCCAAAACTCGTCTTTCCATTTCTGCCATTACTGAATTCAATTGAACTTTCTTCATTTAAATTTCATATGTTTTTATCTCTTAAGTTGAATTTGTAATTCCATTATGAGAAAGTCAAATATTCATCGATTTTCGCAACAGTTTCGTCAATTTTTTCCAAAAAAGGCCATACAATCCAAAAAGAATGTACAGAATATCCCTCTGGTGGCACTCAAAAATAAAAATAAATACCAAAAATGGATTCCTCGACCCCGAAAACCCCCGATGACACATTTTTCTAGATAAAAAAATGTGTTTTTCTTTGCCCCATACAAATTGATATATA
>NC_046661.1:50238680-50241610 GCF_010883055.1 Belonocnema kinseyi | reverse complement strand
CCTAGCTTCTCGTGGGAACAACAATGACAACACCAAACATAGTTGTAGTAAGCGCGGTTCAAAACAACAGAACGTGCAGGGCTCCCGACAATGGGTCGGCCACCAATGCCGACCATTGCCGACATTTGGGTGGACGGAGCAACTGAATCACGACTTGCTAGAGTGCTGCGATGCGAGTGTGGCCCGTGAACGGGGTTACATGGCACGGCTACATGCTCTGTGGTGCGAGAAACACCCGGAGCTATCGCACTTTTCGCAGCAACGTCTGCGAAACCATGCTAAACTACTCCGTAAAAGGGGCTATGTAAGCGAAACGCCTACTCTACCTCAGCTAGAACAAGCCGGCAACAGAGAAAGAGAGGCGACACTAAGACCAACCGCAGGCAGGCATCCAATAGACGAAGAGCGATGCTTTACGACCCGGAGAAACATCAACACCAAGGTTTCTCTCAAGCCTAAAGATCTGGCTGAAATGGATGACGAGCTTCGTGAACATTTTTCTGGAGAATCCGACCTCTGGTCTATCAATTATTGTGTGTTTAATGCAGCGAGAGCTTTGGCCGATGCGAACCGTAAAACAAAACCAACGGCTGATCAGAAGACCAAAAGACGAATGCATCAACTATCATAAAGATAGGCTGGGCAAGACAGTACGCGTCCCGCATTCAGTGTGTGATTGACTACATCACATCTGGCAGGAATTTTACCGCCAAGGTTCCAAAGTTCGCGCGCGAACTCTGGACCCGTTATCACACATTGAACAAGTCAAAGCTGCTGACCGTTAGACAGCATATTGTTGAGAGAATACGGATACTATCTGACGCTAAGAGAAGTCTAGAGCGGTGGGAGATCGATACATGTGTCTGCAAAGATTCAGCATTCTACCAGCGTGACCTATCGGTGGCCTGGATTGATTATCTGAAAGCTTTCGATTCGACATCCCATAGACTTACGAGTATCATCTGTCTTTTGGAAATCTTAAAGGTTCATCCGCAGAAAGTTGGGTGCATAGAGAGATTGATGCCGCTTTGGAAAACCAGATTTACTATCTTATCTGGGAAAAATAGTGTGACAATTAACAAGGTCACCTTTCAGAGAGGTGTCTTTCAGGGCGACACCATGAGCCCACTCCTCTCTTGCCTTATATTATTGCCACTATCTCTTACACTTCACCATTCCGACGGGTACTTGTGCGGCAAACCTGCAGATCGAAAGTACAAGGTCACTCATGTATTTTACATGGACGATCTTAAGATCTATGCTAAAAACAGAGAGCAACTGCGTCTAGTTCTGGGGATTGTCGAACGATATACTAAGGAAATTGGAATGGAATTTGGGTTAGACAAATGCGCCAAGGTTTGTTTGAAGCGAGGAAAACTTAATGGCATCCCTGAAGATCCTGAGCTCGTTGATAGAAGCGTCATACGATACCTTTGCGCTGGAGAGACTTATACATACCTGCGCGTGCCACAGAGCTGCATTCAGGATGTGACATCTATAAAGGATACTCTCCGAAGAAGATACAAACCTCTCATCCGACAGATTTGGTCTTTCGAACTGTCGGCGAGGAACAAAGTGTCTGCAACGAACATGCTTGCCGTCCCGGTACTACTCTATTCATTTGTAGTATTTCCATGGACGAAGAACGAGCTCAGACCTCTTGATATCGGGACAAGAAAGGTTATGCACATGAACAAAAGCATGCATCTTAAGTCGTCCATTTCGCGACTGTACATCTCACGCCGTCAAGGGGGTCGCGGAATATTGAGTCTTGAATATCTTTACAACAGGATTATTCTGGGTACAGCACATAGAGTTGCAAATGGAAGAGACCCTCTTCTTAAAATGGTCAGGAATCACGAAGAAGTGGGCAAAGGAGCGTTTCTGTACAAAGCTGCGGAGGAGGCTGCTGAGGCACTCGGACTTGACTTCAGTATTAGGGGTGAGCAAAATGCATCAAATCTTATCTATCTCGAGTACTCACTCCTGAATGCCCGGATTAAGAAAGCACAAGAGAAAAACTTTCGTGAACAGCTCCTCGATAAGGGGATGCACGGTATCTTCCACAGAAATGTAAGGGATCACTCAATGTCTTGTGAGCTAACGTTTGCTTACTTAAATCGCCCGGATTAAAGTCTGGTACGAAGGGTTTCATTTTTGCATGCCAAGACGGTGTCATTTCCACCTTAACATATCGTCGCCACATTTTGAGCCGAGACATTCCCGATGATAGCTGCAGGGCGTGCCATGCACATCCCGAGCATTTAGCTCACATACTATTTAGTTGTCCAACTCACGCGTGAACGACCTACATTCAAAGGCACAATGCTGCACTAAGAGTGCTTTATTACCATCTCTGTCACTCCTACGGCATTAACCTTAATATCGCTCCTCTAAATGCTACTAGGGAAATTGAGTCAATTGTCGAGAATGGGAAGTGCTGCATATACTGGAACTTTATATTCTCGACAATTGTTTCCGTTGCTTACTCGAGGCCTGACATGGTTCTTCTTGACTTCGAGAAGCGAACCATGTTCGTTATCGAATTTTTGGCACTAGCTGACAAAAACATAATAACCAAGGAGAATGAAAAGAATGAGAGGTATCGGAACCTTATAAGGGAGTTGCAACGATTGTACCCGGAATATTTTGTTAAATTGATCGTCCTTATCATCGGCACTCTTGGAGGTGCCAAGCTTTCACTTGCTAATGGCCTAAAAAGCATCCCTGCGTGTCAACAATATGCTAGAATACTTGCGGGAAAAATGCAGAAGGTGGTTGTCCTGGAGTCGCTCCGTGTTCTTAGGGTGCACGAGGCTTTTGCTGGATCGTCTTATTGATTCCTTTACAGACTGTAACCACCTATCTCACGGTCCTGGGACGTGGTTGTGGCTGAAATTTTATCGCGAATTCGCTGGAAACGGGTGCAA
>NC_046661.1:50232641-50238580 GCF_010883055.1 Belonocnema kinseyi | reverse complement strand
TTTACATATTTCTGAAGGCTTAGGAGACCCTTCTAGATAGTTACAATTTTTATTTTTTTTTAATAAGAATTTTAAGGGTCATACTCGATCAGAGCCACAGATTTTGCATTTTTTAATTAAAAATATATAGTTTATTAATCACAAGTTTTTTATTCATCAATTTTAATCTCATTTATGAGCCGAAAAAGTTTCTACCATCACAGCCAAGACAAGGCTCGTCTTGGGACAAGTAAACGTTGTCTAAGCCAAGACAAGGCTCGATTTGAGACAAGCAAACGCCGTTTTACCTGTCGTTGCCGTAAGAGTAAGACGAAGGCCTATGTCTCGACTCAGTTTTAAGACGCAGCCAGATATCGATGTCTTGGAGACAAAAGACACAACCAAGTCGAACTCAAGTCGAAGCATTTTACTCGAGTAGCCGCTGACCAGACGTTCTGGTCTGGGGCTAGCCTGAAAAAACGTTACACTTTTGGCTAGGCCCAGGCCAGACTGTCTGGTCAGTGCCAACAATGAAAGTCAGACGACCTGGCCTGGGAAAATGTCGATAACAGGAATTTGCACCTAATAGCGGTCTAATCCATCTACTAAATTATTCTTTGTTTAAATAATGACTCTACATCAATATATTATATTGATGTAACTAGAAAATAAACATGCGCGCGATTAGAATCTTTTTGTTGCTTCACTTAATTTTTAAATTAAAATATAAAATTAATATTATTATAAAATTTTTTTATATCTTAATATTCATTACGTAAAATAATACAGAAGAAAAGAAAACATTCATGGATATTGATAAAAACTGATACCTTAACTATTTTACTAGCCGTCCCGAATTTCGAGACAATGAGACACTTCTAAAAAGCTAATATAACCCAAGTTGCTAAAAATTGAGTGTCCTATTTTTGAAGTTGAATGATTTTTGTTTTGTTAAAAACGCTAAAATACCCTATTATTAAACAAAATGTGTTTGTTTTTTGAAATCCAATGATTTATCATTCACAAATTACGGATTTCCGATATAAAACGTCAAAAAACGCAAAATGGTGAACTTAATGACTGAGCAATAATCTGACAAATCTTATGATTTAAAACTTTTTAATTACAATTTTCGATAATCAGTAACACAAGAAAGCAACAAATTATTACAAATTGTAAATCTTCTTTGAGATCAACAGGTACTATCGTACCTGTAAATCCGGCGAAAAGTGTGAAATGGCTGCCCGACGAAGTTGACGCAAGCGCACTTCGAGAGTGCCCAAGTACGAATTGACAGAGCTGAATACACGGTCCAGTGTTGGTCCAATTTTGGCAGCAAAGGTCGGCTAAAGTTATTGTGCCAACATCGGCATTTTAATCTGCCTAGTTTTGAGCCAGTGCTGGCAGCCTCTATTGGCTATTTATATTTGCCGATCCTCCATCGATGCTCGGCCTAGAATCGGCATTAATATTTCGCCAAGTCTCACTTTCAGCACCTAATAAACTAATCTTACACGAAAGGTAAAAAAAATTTTATTGGAAAATTTCCAAAGTTCTCAGATGAAATTTGTTAAGTTCTGTCATTAAAAACTTTAAATGTTTATGAAAAATTACATTTCCTGTCATCGCAAAATGTTTTAAAGTAGGCTACAACTACAATGGCAGTTAAACCTTGGCTGCCAAGTCAAGGCCATAGTTATCAATCCGGCAATAGCGCGACGATCGCAGCTAGGTATGGTCAAATACTGCTAACCAGGGTTGGGCTGACAATGGCAGCCAAACCTTGGCTGCCAACTGCAGGCCATAGTTATCATTCCGTCATTGGCGCGATAATGCCAGCCGAGCTTCGGCAATATTTTTGCCGACTATGGGCCAATGTTGGGCCGTATGTGACTTCGCACTTGGGTGCCCGTAACAACCCGCTTAACGTTGCAATCGGTAAGCGGTTTGGAAAGTTTATTCAAAGTTGAGAAGATTTTTTGATGTTGTATCGTTAGATGAAGTAACTACAGACAATGGTAGAGTTCGATTGTTGGTACACGCATTATAAAATTTAGGCATAAATACGAATCAAATGTTGACAATTATTCGAGCCTATTCGATATTATTAAGTGAATAAAAATAGCTGAACTTAAATCTGAAATGGACTCTGTAATTACAAACGTTGCTGCAAAGTTAACTTTTGTGAAATTGCGGTTTATTTGTCTGCTAAACGGCGTTAGTACCTTTGTAGTCTTATTGTTAGAATGTGTCACATTCAATGAACATCCGAGATAGAGATACACCTCCGGCCCAGTAGAAACTGCCGGAGTTCCAGTACTGGCTGGTTGTACTGGCGCAGCACTGACTCCCAGTACTGGAAAACAACCGGGATACTAAAATGCCAGTGGTTACCCCGAAGCCCAAAGAATGCTGAAAAATAGTTATTTGATGTAATATTGCCCGCTCACAATATTTTGACGAATTGATTAAGACTAGTTTAAAATAGAGGTGCCAAACAGTTTTAGGATTTGCGTTTCTTTTTCCGCTGCAGACGAAATTTGTGAGACATCACCTGCGCACCTGTGCACACACACCTTACATCAAAAATTTGTTGAGTTTTTTTATCATTTTTGTACTTATGTGATTGCAAAAGTGTTTAATGGTATGTGAGAAATGAGAATAAATCGTATCTTTTAAAATTAACAGGCTATATTTTAAGCTAATTCTACGACATATTTGGTGATGAACGCAATTCGCGGCATTGATGACAGTAAGTAAATCTCCGTTTCCACTTTCAAAAGCAAAGAAATTATGTGCCCAAAGTGGACCCCAATTATAAACAGTTCTTGCTAAATGTAAAAGTCAATGTACATTAAAAGTTCCTTTTCCGTAAAGGAACGCGTTAGCCTAACAATTTGGTGCGGAGCTCTAATAATCGTGAAGAGAGTATCAATATTGGAAACTAAAGTTTTAGAAAGTAATCCACTTTTATGCTTATTACCAAACCAGGTTGTGGCAAACTGTTTTGCTATTCCAGAAACGAGATGCATGCTATCAGGTATGCAGCCATGAATCGAATTAAATTTAATTAAATTGATCAAATGAGAAGTGTTTTTGATTCCAAAAACAGGTTTTTTAGATTTAACTGCCTTTTCAAAAATTTATCATGGTGTTCACAAGATTTCTATTTTTCGGCACTTCTTTCTGTAAAGTATATTTAACATTCCCGGAACATGTATTATTTCCTTTGTTTTGAACCCAATCTCCAGGATGCATGCAGTTGCTGCAACCGTAAGATCCATTAAATTGAACAAATCCCTGCACTGCGGCGCGAGCGACCGAGTCGACGCAACAAATCAGAGTAAAAATTTTAATAGGAACTTCTTTATTTTCTATTTTGCATTGAACTCCTTTTGTTGAAAGTTCGTTCATTTTTTCGACAAATGGCCCGAGAAAAACGTTCATATTTGGCTTGTCTTTGCCAAACCATAGACCTGCTAAAATCAATTCTCTAGATCTAAAATGTGTAGGTAGTTCGTTCATCATTAAAAATATAGGCCAAATAGAATAGCTGGAACTGCTAAATAAGGCTACTCCGTCTGTGTTAAAAGTAGTTGTGGCATATGTGTTCTTGCTGTCCTGGCTTAAATTGTTAACAATTTCTCGGTAAAGCTTACCATCGTAAATGTCGCATATGCGGCATTTTTCGTGAACTCTTTCATTTATTATATAGCTAAAATACTGTCTATTATACTCAATTAGCCTTGATATGTGCGAAGAAACATCCATCATTAAGAAAAAATCCTTGTAATCATAATTTTTACGTTAATTTTTGTTTTGCATATCTTACATTTAAAAAATTCATAATTTCTCGTAAATTGCCCTATATATGCACCACATTTTGTGCATGTCGCATGAAGTATGATATTATTTTTCGTATAGAACAGTTTGTCAATCAAATTTTTTGTGTTTGAAAGAATATCGCATGTGAAAATACAGTTTATCATTAAAAATAAATCTGTGTTTTCAATTAACGATAAAGCGTGAACAACTGCATATTTTAAAATCATGAATGTAATTTCTCCTACGCTTTTATTTACTGGAACTTTAATAGGTATGTTGATAGTATCGCTATTTACCAAATCTTTCAAAGAATAGAAGCGCTGCTAGGATGGATCTTGGTCAAGTTGACTGAAATCTATTTCTTCATCCAGTAAATAATCCTTTTCATTGAGCGCGTCTAAAAAGAAGTCATCCTCAATATCATTCTGAAAATTTTGAACGTTTATTAAATACATTATTTCTGAGTCTTATTCATTTCAATCTTTAAAATAAAGGTTTCTACGCTAAAGTTATAAAAGATATTTTGCATTACGAACTATAAAAATGTACAATTCTTTAAGTTACAATTAAAATAATAAATTTTTCAGTCTATAAATCATTATTTATCAAAAATAATTTAATCTGTTTCGCTTGCTCATAGGCGAAGCTTTGTAATGTTGAGATATTCAAAAATTTTTTATTCAGACACAATTGTCGAAGTGTGTGTATGTTTATGAAAATGATAAATTGACAATGGTTGCAGATAAATTGATGAAATTTTGAGGGCTTGAATGAGTAGAAAAGACGTTTTAATCGTAAACTTTCGAATAAAATAGTTTTGACTATTTTTGAAAAAAAATCATAAAGCTGGAAAAAGGGATAGGGTATGGCAGAACTTCCCCATTCCCTTTTCAAGCTCGAAAAATTACTATTTTAAAGACAAAATTTAATTTTTCTGATTTTTCATTGTATTGAAAAAAATTTTGTATTAATTTTTAATTTTGTATTTTTTTAAAATTTTAAATTTATAAAAATAAAATCTTTAGTTTGTCCATTATTAAAAAAATTATTAATGCTTTCTCTATAAGGAAGTAACTATATTTGCTGACGGACAGCAAAGTAGTCGTTAAATGAGCAGCATAACACTCGAGATCAAGTTCACAGATAATTTAAGAAGTGCAGTTGAGCCTAATTTTAACTATACGACGTTCACGACTTCGAAAAAAGGGCACTTTGGAGCGGAAAATATTATATTAGAGTGTCCAAAAAAGTATGGGATACTTTTTTCAATGCTATAGGGCAACGAATCCTTCCTATTTGTGAGATTCACGAATAAACTAAATCGTTTGCGTATTTTAATTATGATTTTCATGCTAATAATTATATATATATATTAATTATTTAAACTAATTTCTTAATATTAATTATTATTTTTCATTAATTTTACTTTAGGTACCTCTTAAAATATTTACAAAGAAGGCTACAAAATCATTTTAAATTTTTAAGAAATTAATGAAGATGGTTTAAATTTGATCAATACCTCTGTAAAATTGACATCACGTTCAATAAATGTCCAAATCTTCGGCTAAAGTTTGTACAATGTTGTGTATGTGTCCATAGTTTTCTTCTGTTATTGAATCATTTGAAACATTTGGCTAGAATTATCAAACATTCATAATTAGCATTCATATATTCTACTATGGAAAACAACTTTTTTTTTTAAATTTTATGATAAATAAGAAACAATTTGCCTTTGCTTACCACTGAAAATTCTTCTGTATTATTTGTACAAATTGTAGGCATGAAACATGGCTCATGCTCATTAGTTTCAACCTGCATATAATGAGCTTCATTAACAGGATTTTCGTCGCTTTTTTCGTCTTATTTTTTCCATCTATACCAAGATGATCTAGGTATTGGTATTGTACTCCCAGACTTCAAATACGAACGCAAAGTGGACTACAAAGTTTTTTTGCTTTGCCAGCAACATTTTAACAAAAAAGGTTCATAGGTTTTATATAAAAAACAATCTAGTTTGCTAATACAGCAAATGCTTTTTCTTCGTGTGGATTTGATAATACTTCAATACTGTCTTTACTCTTTTTAAAATTAAAATTTATGAAGTATGAAGATATTCTTATGTATATTTCTTATTA
>NC_046661.1:50217952-50232541 GCF_010883055.1 Belonocnema kinseyi | reverse complement strand
ATTAATAAGTATAAATAATAGTAGAATTAAAAGAGGAACCTTTAAAATTGTAAAATGTATTTTTTTGAATATTAGTTTATTTTATAGTCACTGCCAATTAAGTATGAGGATAACATTTTTCTAATAAATCGTTGATCTATTTTAAATTCTTGAAATGTCATTTACTGACTTTATCACTGTTCAGACTCTTAAAGTGCAATAATTATCCACGAATATAGGCTTGATTCAGAGCGGCTTGATTCAGAGCAACTCAAAATCGTACGAAATCAGAACGAAGGACACTGACCTGCGTAAGACCTCTCTAATAATTTTATTGTGATTTAATAAAATGTCGAGTAAGAGTGCAAATGAAAACGATTTTCATTCCTATCACAAATATAAAGTTTGGTGGTCTGGGAAAAAAGATAAGAGGGATTATTTGTACAATGCGTACATTCTTCTATTAGCTGGTAAGTATAACATAAATAATAGACTACAATTATTTTTATACTTACATTCTTCCTTATCCCAATCCAAAATTTGTAAGATAATCGATAAATACTAAATTACATATTTCTTCAATATCTAGAGTTAAATCCTTGAGTTTTAATCTAGAAAAATATGATTTACCATACACTTTACATTTTTAAAATAATTTTTATGTTTTCGTTTGATGTTATATTTCAAATTAAAATGTGACAAATTAACCTATGATATATAAATGAAGTTATAAGTTCATAAAAAAAAATTATTAAGTAAAATTACTTGGAATATTTTCTATGTAGAAATAGCTTTCTAAAAATGTGTTATATTCTTGTAGCAAAGAAGTCTGATATCCTAGAGGCGAAAAGGGAAAAACGTCTTAAATATTCAAGTGAAATAACGCTCGGATCAGATAATAATAGAGGCGCTCGAAACAGCAATTGCAAAAAGGTAATAAAAATATTAAAAGCAAGGTACAAATAGTAAAAATAAAAAAAATAAAGTATATTAATATGTATATAATTATTAGAATTATTGAAATAATAAATATTATTTCAATTAGAAAAAATTTTTCTGTAATTAAATTTCGATGTATTTTTTTCTATAAATTATTAATATAGAGGAACAAATAATAACAATCCCAATTAAATTGAATATTAATCTATAAATAAAAATAATAAAATTATTAATATATGAATGAATTAAATGAATAACACATTGTAAAAAAATAATTTTTTACATGAAAATACAAGAAAATTCAAATATTAAGCTGTATCATAGTATTAATTAATTAATTAATTAAGATATAAATTAATTAATCGGAGAAGGGGATATACAAATTTCTATTTCGAGCGAAATCGCTTTTCATCGCTTTTTAATCTATTAAAATTTTAATTTTTAATAATGTATTTCAAGTGTAATTGCTTAGCTTGCATAATATCAAAACATATGTATAAAACTGTAACTTTTAAATTATGATGATACTATTGCGCTGGGAGTAAGATATCCCCTTCCACCATGTGGCGGCTCATTTGAACATGTATGTAATGAATTTGTTTATTTGACATTTGGTTCCAAGAAGAGAAAACTTTTGCAAACTGAAACGGCTAGGCGGAAAACAAATGAGGAAATTTTGAAAAAGCACCAGAAGTTACTCAATAGTCGCCGGCCACTTGAGGATACATCTGGATCTGACAAAGATGATTCTTCAGAAGAAAGTAATACCATAATTTATTTTTGTAAAAATGACAAGTTTCAAATAACAACCTACATCTATATTTTCTTTACAGCACCTTGTAAAGAGATAGGTGGCACAAAGGACATTTTGACAAGCGAAGAAACAGTGAAATTAAATCATTCACATTCGACGAATTCTAGCGACACTGCATTGATGAATAGTGATTTAGATTTGTCAGTACTAGATGGTTTGTATATTAGATCACAATAACTGTTAATCTCTTTGATTGATTCAATTTGCAGTTTAGTTTATTAAGTAAATATAGATAAATCTGCGCAATTTTGGCTTGCATATACAAATCTGTAGGATCAAGTAATAGTAAGTTAGAGTATCCATTTCAAAATAGAAAATTTTCAATTTTAATTAGAATGGTAGAAGAGACCAATAACTTCATACATGAATATTTTTATGAAATATATTTTTTTTCCGTTCCATTTGAAAACGCGCTTATTTTCAAGCAGGGTAGGACACCTCAATACACAATGCACTATTTAATGTTACTGGACATTTTTTATAGGTCCACCTAGGTGAAGAATTCTATATTCACCTTGATATTTGGGAAAGCATGAAACGGAAGAGCGATTCCAAATTTGTCTGAGAAGTAGCTGATGTACTTTGGGGTAGAGCAATACTTTAAGGTAAATGTTTACATTTTCAAAGAGCAAATACTGGGAACAGCGGTAATCAAGAAATTGTTCGGAAGCTTTTATCGCCTTCAAAAAAGAAAATGGTAAAAGGTATGCATTACAATTGAAAATCTCGTTTAGAAAATAATCATTTCTTCATCTTTTACCCTTTGGATAATATTTACTTTTCGAAGAAGATCAATACATTTTTGTATTCATTTCATTAAAAAACATTCATGCAATTTTTAATTCGTATTAGTGCAATGTAACATAATTTTGATTCACCTGGTCCAGATCTACTTTATGAAAAAGTCACTGTTTCCGGTGTGAATCGACACATTAGGGTACAGAAGTGTTGGAACTATCTATCGGCTAAAAATTACGACGTCAGAAAATGTTTAAAAAATGCAGAGATCTTATAAGCGGTAACCAAGATCTCAACCTGTAAATTCAGTTAAATAGTAATACTTACGTTCTGCTAATTAGTTATAGTTACAATGATTGATTAAGAAGAATATTTAATACTAACCAGCAAGATTGTAAAAGTTTCAGTAGAATATCCTGTTAGATCATACCGAGTACGTATATTTTGTCCAAATGTATATTAATTATTAAAATTATCATAAGAATCAGTATTACTATTATGCCATAATTATTTGTGTGATTATTTAAATCCTGCAAAACTATATTTCTTTTGCCTATAATCATTTGCGCATACCATTTCTTGCAGCTCACTTTTATTATTATAATTGGGATAAATAATACAATGCATAAATTTAATTATATGGAAATATTATTTTCTATCGTACTTATTAGTACATATTAAAAAAAAATCACGCCGGAACCAGAGTGGTAAACGAAGTCGGAAACGACATCGGAAACCACTTCAGAAACGACGTCGTATTCGGTCCCAAATTCCGAGTTCGTTTCCGGCGTCGGTTACGGTGCCGTTTCCGATGATGTTTCCGGCGTCGTTTACGATGTCCTTTTCGACTGCGGTTGCTGCGTAGTTCCCGGCATCGTTACCGGTGTCGTATCCTACGTCGGATTTTTCGATAGAGTTCACCTCTTTACAGTAAGCTAATCGATGATAAAAAGCATTAATAGCATTTTGGATCATTAGAATGGGAATGAGAAATGGCTCGTCTATGATACTTTGCCGCAATTCATCTGAATTTTAGGCTTTCGCGCTGAACACCCCATCCTTCAGATAACCATAATAAAAAAATCTATAGGTGTCAAATCGGTGACTTTCGTCCTATTCACTGATTAACAAATACCTCATCTAAGTAAGCGCAAACGTCTCGTCCATAGTGAGCAGCTGCATAGGTCCTGCTAAAACCATATTTCTTCAACGTTGTCTCCAGCTATTTCTCTGATTGCAGGAATTTTTAAATGTCAAGTATAGCTTCATATTTTTGAGCATTTAACTTACTATTAATAAAAAATGGTCCTATAATTCTATTGTTATGTATTCCAGCCCAAAAATTTAATTTCTGCGGTTCCTGCGATTTATCTTCTCGCATCCAGCGAGAATTTTCGTCTCCTCAATGTCTGCAAATATCTCTATTTAAAGTTCAATCAAGTTAGAAAGTTGATTCGTCTGAAAAAGCTATGTTTGATGGAAAGTTCTTTTCTTAAACTATATGTGATGTCATGTCTTCAGAAAACTCAACACGATGATTAAAATTGTCTTTATTCAACTTCTGAACCAGTTTGTCTTTAAGTGGATGAAATTTCGATTTTTTTAAAACACATTTTGCAAGGATAAATAAGTCCAGATCCTTTTAAAATAAAGATTATATTTTATAAAATTCTCTGATTACAATTTTTCAAGATATAACCGACAAAATATATTTCAAAAACGTATGCGACTGCTTGAGATAATAACCAGACAAAAATTGACTCTGGTTCACCTTCACTGAAGATATTAGGCCCCTGATTGGCCCCATGATCTCCAATGTTTAGTCTCTGGCGACCATTGGACTATATCCTTGCAAGTTGCTAGTATTGCATAAACATTTAAATGGAGACTTATACGATCCCTCTAAACTGTCTGCCTCATCTCAATTTAGCTTCAATGTGATCCATAATAATTTTCACTTTAGTTGTGTACAGACTATTTACTTGTGTCATGCTTTTGAGCAGCTCTGCGGATGGAATTATCGCGGATTTTCAGTGAATGAAAACAAAAAATCTAGTGGCTTCTCCTCATTTGTTGCTGACATTGGTATGTCTGATCTAGGTGGATCCGTGATAATGCCGTGATTATTAAACCTACTATTTGTATTTTCAGCGGTCCAGAGTATAATTGGAGCCAAATTCAAGGTCGCCACTAGATTCCTCGTTAAAAGTTACTTCAAGAATGACATCGACGTTTTTTGTAAATACTTGAGCCGAAGCAGCACAGATTAGACCCGACCCATACCTGGGTCAAACCTGAAATCCTTCAGCTGAAGTTCAAGGTCATCTTTCACCCATGACCTGAGTACATGTATGGAGGTAGAATTTCCCGCTCTTTCGATTTCCGTTGTCAAAAATAGTAGTCCCCATTTCAACAAACAAAGTTGACCTTGAAATAACCTTGAAGTTTAGGCTCAAGGTCATCACTGAGTACATTTTTGGACATTAAATTTCCTGCTCTTTCGGTTTCCGTTGTTAAAAATAAGGATTCCTATTTAAAAAAACACAAAGTTGACCTTGAAATAACTTGAAGGTCAAGCTCAAGGTCAAATTAAAGTTCATCACTAGATTCCTCGTAAAAAGTTACTACGAGAATGGCCTTGAGCTTTTTGAAACAATATTTTACCTGGAAAATTATTTAGGTGTTTCGTTACTTTTTGAAAACCCTGTATAAAATTATCTTAAATATAATTATTGCACCTTGACCGTGGAACTGCTATAATGAATTTCAAAAAAACGAGGTCGATGATGAGTCATTTAAACATCCCAGCGATAATGATATACGAGACATGATTACCCTGGCGCGGGGTTCGCAGTAAATTTCTGAAAAATGATACAGCCTGGTTAGATTCGTTACGCTGAATTTTATCCTGGGTCTTTATCAAAAATGTGTGAAAAGTAGTACCTAATTTTTGTATTCATTTTCATTTTCTTTGCTTTTATTTTGCGATTAAAAATAAACATTGTCATAGGTGAATGATTACGCTTGATACATGCCCTCAAATTAAAATAATAAAATTTTAAAATTAATTATCTATAAATTATAATCAGCGATAAATATTTTTCGTCGATATCGTTTCAATTTCACATTTTTCAATAATTCTAGCCTTATTAAGTAAATATCCCAAATTTTTAACTCGATGTGGCGTTTGGTGTGAAAATTAGTTGGGAAATAAGAAAGGTGGCGGTAAGGTAGGAATCTGGTTACGTTTCCCACTAGTCACATGGCCTTAAACTTTAAAGAACATTCAAGAGTATAATTCCTACCTTAAAAATGTACTCTCTTACTCATGAAACCTATTTCTTGTAAAAGATCAAGTCGCAGGGAACTGAAATATGTGCTTCTTCTGTACACGTAGATGAAACTCAACAAAATAAGTGTTGGATTTTTTTGAATATTTTTTCTTACAATTATTTTAATTCGTTTAACATGAATAATGCATGGAATTTGGCCTTATTGAATAAACGAAAGTTTAATGTAAATAGGGATTGCAGCAACAGTGTCGCCTGCAGGCGAATTAATTCTAAATGCACGTAAAGATGACGTGCTTATGAACGTAGACTTAGGCGTAGACAGTACTTACGCGCGGGCAGATATTTCTCTAGATCAACAGGACAACCAGGATCACTCATCTGCCAAAAGGCAAAAAGTGATAAGTGAAGCGGTTGACTCAGGAAGGGAAAACACGCGTCCCGAAACTCCCGAGTCTGAATATCCTAAAAGTTCTATATAATAAGTTTTATTTATTAAAAAAAAAACTATGGAATTATATCCACAGTATTTATGGAACTTTAACCCACTTATAATTAAATTATTATTTGTTTTATTACAATTATATTTTATAATTGATTTATTTATAAGTTATGGAATGTTTTTGAATACCATGTTGAATATTTCATACTCCAAATCTGAATTCGTATGAAGTTATACTGATTGCATAGTGCGATGACTTTTATTAATTGAAGAATGATTTTTAATCTATACCAATCATCAGTGAAACAAGCTACTGATTCGTAGAAAAAGCGTTAACACCAAATTAACGTTCAAAACAAATTAACACCTTGAGCCATGTAACGAGAGGGTCACATGAACAAATCTGGTCTTCAATTATTCTTTTCCAACTTACGTCTAAACGCAATGAGGTATCGCTCTGAAAGTTTGGTAAATGAAAGACGAGGTAATAAAGTGCATGTCTCAGCATGGAATAAGATACCCTGTTGAAAATTTGGAACGTTAAACAGATGGCATGCAGGAATATGTATTTGGTCCTAAGTAATTAGAATTTTCAGAAAAGTTTTTTTTTAATTACTATTATAGAGAAATACCAACCGTGCTGTGAAACTCTGAAAGCAATTTTGAATGTTATCAATGGTCTAGTTATGAGGTTTATATTGATCAAAGTGGGAAAAAACAACCAAAATCTCTCACGAAAATTATGCACAAATAATAGAAAAACGATTGTTTGCACTTGCAATGCAAATAAACATATTTGGTCTGACATACGTATCAGCTTTGTCAGAGCAGCAATATCGCAGCGAGTAGACATCTTCGAACTTCTGCGGATCGGTGGGTAATACAGATTGCATCATTACCGACAGAGCAAGTTTTTTTTTAAATACTTGTTAAAAATAATTAAAAAATATATATTAGATGCAAACTACTGTTAAAAAAAAACAAGAATCCAACGACCAAATTTTGACCAAAATATAAATTTGACTATCATGAATATTCCTTTTTACCACCTGAAATTTTCTAGTAGACCCTCTGCGATAACCGAATTTTCCATCCGAGATTTCCAAATTGACACATCACAATGATCGGGCCAGCCAGCTTGAAATGACCGAGATGACGCACAGTAGGGTATTTTGGATTTGTTCGTTCAAATAACCGACGACTATTACGGTTTGAATCGTCAGTACGTCAAAAAAAATATCGACTAACGTCGGCAGTCGTCGGCTGATTTTTAGGCTATTCAGATGTCAGTAATATTTGGTCATTCGTACAAACAATGATTCATGCTCATTATTATTTATGTTTTCAATCAGTACAAGTGAAAACTTTTCTATTCTCATTCTGTTTTTGCAATAAAAGTTTTAAATAATAGTTAATAAATTTTCAGAACGTTAATACTTTAATTTTCAAATTATTCAGCCGAAAAACGTTTATTATAAAGAAATCAACGAAAGAATATTTGATAGAAGTTTAAATCTTTTTTTCATAGTTTTTATGTTTATTTTAATAAAATTATTATTTGAATAATTAAATACCGACCAAAATTTTTTTATCAATGTACTACGTATTATTGTAAAGTAAGGTTTCCGGACTCGTTGGGTGAAAATGTTTGGGTGTGTGAGTATCTGCTCTGATTGATCAGTGAAATTAATAACAATAATAATTAAAGAAAGTTATATGCGATATGAAATTGTTATATCAGTGACAATATACTCATTTCTATGGTTTTATTACTCGCGGAATCTGAATTTTATGATTTTTGTGTCTGCCGACGTTGGTCGACGTTTTTTTGACTTAATGACGATTCAAACCATAACAGTGGCGTATGTATCAGACAGTAAACTTATTCACGAGTATTAAAAAGAAAAAAATTCCATTCGGTTGAAAATTCACGAGTCGTCGATTATTTGCGCGAACAAATCCAAAATACCCTACTGTGCGACGGTCCCAGGTAATCGAGTCGACTTTCTGAGATTGTCCATTTGGACATCTTGTTTTAATCTTCATGAGATAGTCGCTTTAGCCATATAATTCCAAAATTTAAAAAATAAAAAATGTTTTTTGTTAAATATTATTTATTTATTAAAAATAAAATATTTAGTCTTCTTCAAAACTTTAAGACTTTATACAAAAATTCTTTTTTAAAAAAAGCAAGTTTTACCAAAAAGCACTGCCATGAAATATTTAAAAAAATTTATTAGATAATTTGAAAGTTTTAATGTAACTGCACAAGTGTGTTTAAAAAACACAAGTTTTTCTTACTTCAAATTAGGTTTTATATGAGTTTTCTTATTGACAGGGTTTATTTGTAATTTTTAATTTAAAAATGTTTAATTTAAGATATAAAACAACTGCAAGTAAAATGAAAAGTCAAGCAGGTGCTTTCAATAAGAATGACTAATGTGATTTTCTTGGTATGCTGTCACACTACTTTTGGTAAATAAAATTACACAGAATGATTAAAGTTAACAAAAATTTGTATTTTCGGTCTATTTTGGATGATGAATAAAAAACAGTTTAGTCCAGTGTACATATATGACGCATTTTTTCGAAGCAGTATTAATTTGTTTTTGTTGTTGTTATAATTTCCATTTTAGAATGCTAAATGCTCTCCTAGCTATTGTTCTGAAATGCTATAACAGTTCGGACAGGATGCTAATAACAACAGAAAAATATGCAGGTCGTGCTGACCAAAACGGAATTTATTTCTTGCTCCGTTAAGCAAATCTCTCATTTCGTGGATTCAACAAGCGACTCCATAAAACATAACTTTCATTTCATGGATACTTTTCCCTATTTTAGCTTTGTGAAATAATGACCTTTTTCATTAAATATTCAAAGTAATAGTGTACGATATCGTTTTATTGATTGAAACACAGTTTTAATATAGTATATAGTCTTTTAAAAATCTGTTATCTGTTTGACAAATGTTATAGTAAATAAATAAAAATAGCATAGCTCACGACTATTGTATTAAAATATACGAATTATCGCCTTGGTCCCTGGATTGCAACCTAATTTAGTAATTTTTCCAGTACAAAGTTTCTTAGTGTAAGCCAATATGCAAAACTTCGCAAAATGTTCTTTATAATAATTATAGCTCCCATCGAGGTACATATTTTTGTTTCGAATTTTTTTTTTCACTTGTGATAGTTTCCGAGACAATTAGTGATACATCTAACGATTAACTATTTCGGTGCTGTGCATTGCCGTGGCAATAGGCCTTAAGGCGCTTCAAACGGCTGTCAAATTCTCAAGGGGCAAACTCAATCTAAACGGTTGAGCTTTTGAACGCCATATTTTAAGCACCTAACCATAATTTAGAGTCTTGTACCATGTACCATCCCTCGCGTACCATACCTCTTAAATATACCATAATTGTAAAATATTTCTATATTGAATTTTTTTAAATCAAAATAATGACGCAGAATAGCCAATCAGAATTATTTTCCGCGCTATATGAAGCTGAATCATTGACCAATCAATCATTGGTCACATTAAAGCCTAGTTCATATAAGTGAATCAACGAATGAAATAGTTCGGTTCATTATGGGTTTTGAAGTTCCCGCATTTGCGTACCCTATTACCTTCTGTTTTCATTTCTGGAACATTTGTTCTTTGCAAATTGACATCTGTTGTCAACCGATGGTGCAAAGAGGAAGACGAAATGGCTGAAAAAACGTGAATTATCCCAGGAAAGTCGAAAGAGAGATCATTCAGAAACTCCTAAATGAATAGAAAAGATTCGAGGAGATAGTTCGAAGAAAACGGAAAAAAGACTTAAAATTACAGGGTAGAATGGCAAAATGACCCCACAAGATCTTCTTGGTGAAGACCGGTTGACAAACAATCAAAACGTGAACAATGCATTTTGTGCAAAACAAAATTTACCGCTGATATTTCTGTGATAAAAAAACGTGCAGAGGGAACGAAACATGCCAAACTGGTGAAAGGTACCTATTAATTTTTCTACTTCTTTATCTTTGTGTATACTTTACGCTTTCCCTGGCGGACCGAAGGATCCGAATGGAGCCTCTACAAAGTACCAGTAAAGACACCTTCGGGTCCTCATTCGGTTCCTTTTTAAAAAACTAAAAAAAAACTGCAAAATGAACTTTTAAATTGTTAAAATTCGGATTCAACGTTAAAATTTGCATAAGAAACTCACGGAGTAATCGCAATACTTTTTCTTGTAGCGTTAAACACGTTAAAAAATAACATTCCTGTCATTTACATGGGCTGAAGCCGCCTTCAAGTGCATCTTCTTTTAGTAGCAGTTAATAAGCGTTCCGTCGGCAACTTCAAGAATTTGGCTTGGATGCTAGGGCCACGCAGCGAAAACCTCAGGAAACAACGCTGCGTTGCAAGTAAGAGAGAATTTTATTTCTAAACTTCGCGCGCAACATACTACTTAAGCTATTGTGGATGCGCTTGAAGTCACCTTCTGCAGAAGTTAATGACATTTTTTCAAATTTCTAACGCTGCAAAAAAGTATTGCGATTACTCCGTGAGTTTCTAATAGAAAATTTAACTTAGAATGCGAATTCCAACAGTTTAAAAGTTGATCTAGCTGTTTTTTTGAGTTTTTTAACAAGGAACAGACTGGGATCCCAATGGGGCCTTTACGGGTACTTTTTAGAGGCTCCTTTCGGTTCCCTCGGTCCGCCAGGGTTATTTTAATTTTATATTTTACTTTTAGTTTTTATTCATTTTATTTATTAGTGTTTTTTAAAAATATTTTATCAAATTTGTTATCATTCATTCGAAGAAAATGGTTAATAAAGAATTCCCTGATTTATTTAATTTATAGATTTGGTTAAATTGAAATTTAAAAATGAAAAGTTGACATTAAAAAATCAATTCGATATGAAACTTAATTTTGTATTATTTTCCCAGAAAGTCATTGAAATTATAAAAATTGAACTTTTCAACTTTTTAAATCTAATATTTACCTATATTTATTACAAAATTATATTTAAAAATATAAGAAAGTATTTGAAAAATTTTGTAAAAGTTAAAAATAATACATTCCTTGTAGTTATGTTATTTTTTTGTTCATGTGAAAGCGTAATTAACTTTTCCTTAAAATTGAACACAAAATTAATTATGTAATCAACACAATCTAACTTTTACAGGAGTCTTGAATGCTTCACTTCAACAAATGTTAAATATTTCTACGTAATAGACCAATGAAAAGAAAAAACACGTCAGAGATGTTAAAGAGGCTGAAATAAAGTTGTGCGGATACTTCGTTGAACACAACTTAACATTTAATTCTTTTGATCATCTTCCTGGTGTTTTAAAGTCCGCTTTTCATGATTCAAATATTGCAAAATCAATTAAACTTGGAAGAACTATAGCGAATGGAATTATAAAGAATGTCATTGGAAAATGTCATATTGAAAATTTAGCTTCTATTTTGAAAACTTCCAAATTCAGCACCATAATAGATGAATCGACAGATATTGGCACTTAAAAAAATCTGGCAGTTTGTGTTCGCTTTTTTTATGAAATATCTAAGTCTTCAAAGACAAAATTTTGGAAGCTGTGAATGTCTTCAATGGGAATGATTTTAATGCAGCTAATGAAGGAGCCACTGCCAGTCGTTTATTTGTGTGTTTAGTGCAATGTTTTGAATCAGATAATGTACCTAATGCCTGGTCTCATTTCAATAAAATTTATATGCCATTCTTTGGACATATGCGCATTCAAGGGCTGCGAAAAATTACCGCGGTGTTGTGAAGACTTGGAAAGGAATATTTATTCTTTTTTTAAACAGAGTAGCACTTTTACAGGTATTTGACCATTTTAGCTTTGTGAATTTTTATCTCAAGAAAAAATACAGATAGAAACTCACTATCAGCCGGAATTATTGCACATGCCTTCATAGAACATAATTAATTTTAATAATATTTAACTTAATCATTATAAACAATTTTTATAAATAAATTCTTATTAGTGTTTTTTATCATAGAAAAATCGTTTATTTCACGCTAGCTGCTAATATTTGTCATAAGAGTCATAATTTGTAATAAAAAAATTAGCACGAGTTAACCACTGTTGTTTTTATAAACATTTCTATAAACAAATTATTTATAAACGAGTTTTTCTCATAGCTGAATTGATTTTTCTGAACAAAAGTGATTCACAATTGTCTTTAAAGCCATTTATATACTTTAAGCTTTATCAAACATAAACAATATAGATGGTTTATAACAATTTAGTTAAGCAAGTCTCCTAATCGGCCGTTTCTCGTAGAAAAAATGTTTTTTTCTTCAATAATTATTAGAGTGACATTTATTACGGTGACTAACCAGCGAAATTGAATAAAGCATAATTTATATGATTGTTATAAACAATTTTTTTAACAAAACTATGATTTATATTTTTTACATGAAAAAAGGACGGTTTTCCACTGAAATTATCCGACAATCAATTAGCAGTGATTCCAAAATTGGATATGAGACATTAAATAATAATTTGCGTAATTTTTAATAACAATTTCTGTAGCAGACTGTCCATAATAAGGTGCAATAACGCTGTACTTGCGTATTCAGAAGTGACTTATCTTTCATTTATTTTGTACGTACCTTCATGAAAAACAAATGAAGCACAAGTGACAATTACGCAAATTATTATTTAATTCCCATATCCAATTTTGGAATCACTGTTAATTGATTGTCGGATAATTTCAGTGGAAAACCGTCCTTTTTCATGTAAAAAATATAAATCATAGTTTTGTTAAGAAAATTGTTAATAACAATCATATAAATTATTCTTTATTCAATTTCGTTGGTTAGTCACCGTAATAAATGTCACTCTAATAATTATTGAAAAAAAACATTTTTTCTACGAGGAAACGGCCGATTAGGAGACTTGCTTAACTAAATTGTTATAAACCATCTATATTGTTTATGTTTGATAAAGCTTAAAGTATATAAATGGCATTAAAGACAATTGTGAATCACTTTTGTTCAGAAAAATCATTTCAGCTATGAGAAAAATTCGTTTATAAAGAATTTGTTTATAGAAATTGTTTATAATAATTAAGTTAAATATTATTAAAATTAATTATGTTCTATGAATGCATGTGCAATAATTCCGGCTGATAGTGAGTTTCTATCTGTATTTTTTCTTGAGACAAAAATGCACAAAGCTAAAATAGTCAATTTTGTCAATATATATTTCTTTATATATTGATGCTCTGTGAAAAAAATTAAAAAAAGCAAACCACAATTCTCTTAAAAATTAATTGATGAGAATTTCTAAAAAAAAACTTATAAATCGGTTAGGAAATACGACCTGTGGGCGATTATGAACAGTAAATTCCTATTCCAGACCACTGTGCGTTGGAGTGAATGAACATTTTCAAAGTGACAAAGTTGTCATCACACACGTGGATGGAAAAGTAACAACTTTGGAAACCGAATTATTACTAGAATATATGAATCTTGATTGTCTCAAAAAAGTCAAACTTAAATTCATCAATCCTGCGGATGATTCAAAGTTTGTACCACTAAACTAAATGTACATCGGGATCAAAGTTATGCGTGAACTTCAAACTGTCGAAATTGCAAATAAAACAGACGAAGTGTTTGATTTCCTCTATCGATATCGTCAGTTTTTAATTACTGTATTGAAAGAAATTAAGGAGCGTCATGACCGTAGAGAAATTAATCTTTTTTCGAAGATAGCATGGCTCAATCCTGAGGTAGCTATTTCCATTAATCAAAAAATACCAATTATTATTCAACCACTTATCGAAGAAGTGACGGGTATTATTTCTTTTGATTATTTAAATTTAATACAGACCATCGATGATCAGTGGAGGAAGTTACCTCAGGAAGTCAATTTCCAAGACTGGGTTTGTTCTGAGTCTGATGCAGTCACAGTCATTCTTATATAATTTATGTAAAGAAATTTAGTGCAAAGACATTACAAATGTAATTTAATAATATAATTAATCATTATATATTTAACATTGTTTTATAAAAGATTTTATAGGTGGGTGCAAGTTCGAAATTTTAAATGGGAATCCCTATTTTTTATTACATATTCGGAATCTTTGGATAACAATGCGTATGATTTGTCGAAAACATTTTTCTCGTTTCGCGATTGTTGGTGCTGTAATCGACGAAATTCAATTTTTCATCATCTTACTGTTACTGAGAATGCACGTTTACGATTCATAACATAGGTACAGTCTGTCAAGTTAAAGCGTGGGTGGCTTTACTCGCAGTCGTTAAGGTGGAAATCTACAAAAAGGCTTTATTACCATCTGCCAAAAAGATGTTCGTCGATAAAAACGAGACCTGGATACTGCAAGAGGATAATGATCCCAAACACCG
>NC_046661.1:50214745-50217852 GCF_010883055.1 Belonocnema kinseyi | reverse complement strand
TCTTCTTCAAATGCGGTCGTTTTTCGGCGATTTCAATTTTCAATCGGTCCAATAATGATGAATAGTATGCTCCGGTTATGGTTTTACCTTTTTCAAGATAGTGCACGAATATTATACCATGTGCATCCCAAAATACGGAGGCCATAACGTTTCCGACCCATTGTTGCGTTTTTGGACGCTTCGGAACACTTTGGCCCGGTGGAACTCACTGTTTTGCCTGTTGCGTTGACTCAGGAGTGTAGTAGTGGATCCACGTTTCATCCATGGTTATGAATCGGCGCAAAAACTCGGTCGGCTAAGGCGAAAATAATGCCAAATTCTGCTGGGAAGTTGTCACACGAATTCGTTTTTGGTCCACTGTGAGCAAACGCGGCACCCATCGCGCGCAGAGCTTCTTCATGCCCAAAACTGAATGCACGATATTGCCCACACGTTCCAGTGATATGCCTACAGCATTAGCTACCTCTCTTAATTTCACTTTGGGATCATTAAACATCATATCATGGATTTTTTCGATATTTTCTGGTATAGTGACCTCTTTTGGGCGCCCAGATCGTTCAGCATCAACTGTGCTCGTACGGCCACAACGAAACTCGGTAAACCACTTATGAATCGTTCCAATCGACGGTGCAGAGTCCGGGTAATACTTATCCAGATTGGCCTTGGTCTCGGATATCGTTTTCTTGCGAAGATAGTAGTGTTTGATCAAAACTCGAAACTCAGATTTTTCCATATTAAAAAAAACTCGGAGGTTAGTCGCTTCTCAGTGCTGTAACTTGTAAATGCGTAAACATAAATGGCTGAAGTTTTCACAGGCGTCATTTGAAGGATCAAGCTAAACGAAAATGGTTCATATTAGTGAATACTAATGCCATCTCTTAGAATTTTCAGGTACTTATCAGACTGCCTAGTAGATGTTTCTGTGGCATCGCTGATGTACTATGTGCAATGTTAAAGTTGACGTATTGTGCGGGCAGAACCGACAGTAGAACATTTTCTGCTTCCTGAAAAAATTTCGACCCTGTCACATTACATTTATATTTATACTGTATATATCATTCCACCAAGAGCGCATCAGCAGATTGTTTTAGCATAATTAAAATTTTAGATCTCAGCAATCAACGAAGTGAAGTTAGCTGGTGATCGAATTGAAAATGCCGAATACAAACAGATTAATAAGTAACTCATATTTTAAACTGTTTACACTATTAAAAACTCGTTTAAACCACGTTAGAAGGTGTTTTAGCAATATTAATATTTTGTTTTAATTTTTTTCTGATTCGTTAAATTTAAAGAAGGAATAGGCTTTTTCTGTTTTTTTATGTTATATATGGAGCAGAACACGTCAAGTGTTCCCATCTATAATTATTGTTTTTTTATGGGATTGAAACTTTACTGAATTATAATCCTAGTGGATCTATATTAATTCACGAAACCGTAAGTTAATTTATCAATCGATTGCCAATACACAGGAGCCTGAAGTTTTCAGTTTTTCAGGTGCTTTTTCACCTTCAAGTTAGTGTATTTTCTTTTAGGATTATCCGATTAAACTTTTATTATACTGTTTTTGAAAGCTATTTGCATGTAATTTAAGGCTCGAGCGTGGAAACCTCAATTCGACCATGAAATTATTTCAAGACACTTTCTACTCTACATGAATTAAAAAAGCATGAAGAAAGGTATTTTTTTAAAACACTATAATAAAAGTTCAATCGAATAATCCTAATAGAAGATACACTAACAGAAAGGTGAAAAAGCACCTGAAAAAGTGAAAAATTTAGACCGATATATATTGACAACCGGCTGATAAATTAACCTATGGTTTGGTGAATTATTTTAGCTACACTAGGACTATGATTTAGCGAAGTTTCAACCCGATAAAAAAAACAATAATTTTTCATGGAAACACTTGAGTCCTTCTCAAGGTATGCAATTCTGTATAGGATAAAAGAAAATATAGATGAACCTAAAAAATATTCATTAGTAATTGAATTCAAATATATATTTCTCATATGATCTATATATGAGGTTGAATTAAAGAACCAGCCTCACGACTGAAAATAAGTTTAGGAGAAAAAGCAGGTAAAAATGAAAGCAAGGGCAACGAATGCTGCAGGGCGTACTATGCACACCCTGAGCATTTAGTACACATACTATCTAGTTGTTCAACTCATGCGGGAACGACCTACATCCAGAGGCACAATGAGGCACGAAGAGTGCTTTATTACCATATCTGTCACTCTTACAGTATTAACCTTAATATCGCTCCACTAAATGCGCAAAAGGAAATCAAATCAATTGTCGAGAATGAGAAGTGCCCCATATACTGGAACTTTATATTCTCGACAATTGTTTGTGTTGCACACTCGAAGCCTGACATGGTTCTTCTTGACTTCGAAAAGCGAACCATGTTCCTTGTCAAATTTTCGGCACCAGCTGATAATAACATTATAGCCAAGGAGAATGAAAAGAAAGAGAGGTATAGAGATTTTATAAGGGAGTTGCGATGATTGTAACCGGAATATTCTGTTAAACTAATCGTCTTTATCATCAGTGCTCTTGCAGGTGCCAAGCTTTCACTGGTTAGTAGCCTGAAAAGCATCCATCCATCGGTAGGAATTTTTGTAATTGTACGATAAAATGAAGCACGTGACACAATTCTATTTGGAAAACGCTGAGCGTAGAGATTGACAGCATTGTCAAGATTTCTTTCACGTTCTCCACACCCCAGAACCATTTCAATTTTTTCTCGTACGGTTAGATACTCCATTGTAAAGTAGTATTCGGAATAATCTTTGATCTAACTAAAATTAGGTTTGTCTTAAATGTATTTTTTCTAATTTACTGTATTTAAGGAGAGAAAAAAGTAAACACTTTCGTAATGTTTCGATAGCCTCCGCTGACCTCAATCCACAATAGTGCCAGAGCTAAAATTTAGGAATATTCAGGAAACACTGTTAATTTAAACGTATTACTTAATAATTACTTCTCAAGAAGGGACATACATTTTGTCCAATCACCGCCGGAGTCGATGATGGCCTGGCACCTCGAAGGCATGCTTTCGACGAGTTTTTCCGCGTACTCTCTCGGCAGAGACCTTCAAATCC
>NC_046661.1:50208478-50214645 GCF_010883055.1 Belonocnema kinseyi | reverse complement strand
CTTCCGATCGAGTACTTTTCGGACGGTATCAAAAAGTTAGAAAATCGTTGGACTCGCTGTATCGACCTGAAAGGAGAGTATGTTGAAAAATAAAACCGACTTAGGCCAAAAAAACGTCTCCGTGTTTCATTTTTCAGGGACTTGTCAGACTGCCTAGTAGTCCCGCTTTTATTGTGGTTTTAATAAATGCTTAAAAATTTTTAAAGTAGAGGCTGTAATTGAAAATATATCAATTTACACTCTTTCACCGGACAATTGTCAAAAAAGCACAAAAAAACTGTTTTACACTGTTAGAAAAATCTGTATGAGGTTTAATATAAATGTGTGTGAAGCAAATGTGCACTACCGCTACTGAAATGTAACATACATTGATGTAGTGAATTTAATATACATTTGTATGAAATTTAATATACCGGTCAGTATAGCAATGTCCGTGAAAACTCAGCCTGCTCTCATTTCTTTAAATATTGTTGAATATTCTTAATTAAATAAATAATTCAGAATTCGTTGACTTAGTGTTTCTTTATAATGAATGTGCAATGTACGGGTAAAATGTTTTCCTAATTTGGCTCTAAATGGCCAAAATTTAATGCGAATACAGTTAATTGTAGGTTAAGTCTGTTATTTATTTGCTTAATTGAACTTTTCGACTTGAAATCCAATTTTATCTTTGGTTAACCGGAAGAAGGTATCATGTTTTATCATTTAGCATTGAAAATTACAGAGAAACTTATTTTAAATTTGTGAAAAATGAAATTATATGATTTTTCTTGTAAGTGATTAACAAGAATGTATATGAAATTTAATATACCCGCTCTTAATGACGATTTCATATTCTTGATATATTCATTTTAATACACATGGGTATATTAAATTTAATATTATTTTTAACAGTGTAGTTCATTCTGACGTCACGTTTGAAAATGAAGCATCTGGAAGCAATTATCTGGAATCCGAAAATTGTCAACCTCATGAAAGGGAAGCGTTTAACATGAATGTTGATCAAGGTTTTCCGACAAGTATAGAAAAAAATTAAAAGTATTGAAAAATATGAACTATAATGCTATTTTTTTTGCCAGCTTCTACTGTACAATATATTGTAACTGAAATGTGTAATGTTCACTGTGAATCACAAGATATTTTAAAGGAAAGATTAGATCAAGAACTAATAGCAGAAGGCACTTTGCCTGATCGTGTCAAAAACATCTTAGCATCAATCTTTGGCAATTAACCATTCATAGAAAGTGCCAATAAATTAAAATCAAATTTTAAACGAAAAAAGTTTTATAAAACAAATTTCGATTATGTGAAACCTGAATCACTTTTGCTTACTGATAGACATGGAAAAATACTAAATATTTTCAATATGTGCCCATTTTAGAAACTGTAGAGCATTTTTTCCGAGATAAGTCTGTCCAGGAAGAAATTTTAAAAGATCCTAAGCCTCGAGAGGACGGAGTTTTACGTCATTTCACTGATGGAAATGTCTACAAACAGAATGCCGTCTTCAAAATCAATATTAACGGACTAAAAATAATTATTTATCAGGATGCTTTCGAAGTGGTAAATCACATTGGTGATGCGAAAAGAAAACATAAGCTTATTGCTGTTTATCTAAGTCTTGGTGACTTGCCCGATAACCTGCATTCTCACATAAATCACATAAACCTCGTTGCATTATGTACAGAGGAGTTTTTTGATGGCAAAAAAGTGTATAGTAGAATAGAATCTGATTTGAAAAAACTACCACAAGAAGGAATACGTGTGTCTGGCAAACTGATAAAAGGTGCTGTTGTTTTCATCGCTGGTGACAATCTAGGCAGTCACAGCTTAGGAGGTTTCGTAGAGAACTTTAGTACTTCACGATATTTTTGTAGATACTGCTATGTAACAAGAATTTTTTCCTGAAGGTGGATATTTTAAAACGTTTAAACGAAGAATTCCAGAATCATATGATGAATCTTTGAGTAACATTAGTGGCAATTAGGATTTCGAGGGAGTTAAATTTAATTCTCTTTTTAACAGTCTTGAACATTTTCGTGTATGTGCACCTGGACTTCCACCATGCTTGGGTCACGATTTACTTGAAAGCGTTGTTGCGTAGGACGCAAAACTGCTCATAGATCAGCTAATTCAGGAGAGGTGGTTTTCATTGCAACAGTTCAATAACCGAATCGATTCTTGTCAATATTCTTCAGAAGATAGAAAAAACAAACCTACTATAATACCAACTAAAAGCGATCGACTTGCTGGAGGAGCTTGGCAAATTTTTAATTTTTTGAGAATTTTGCCTCTTCTAATTGAGGATACAATTCAAGACAGCCAAAACGAAGCATGGTTTTGTTGATTCTTCTCATGGAAATTGTGGAAATAATTTGTGCACCAGAAATCCATACGTCTTGTGTATTATACCTAAACAGAATGATTTTCGAATACTTATCCGTAAGAAAAAAATTATTTCCATCAGTTCCACTGCGTCCAAAACATCACTACTTTTCATATTACGCTTTCTTAATTTTTGAATTTGGGCCTCTAATAAATGTTTGAACAATGCGATTCAAAAGTAAACACACTGTTTTCAAGCGAACGATAAGGTGTCTCCAAAATTTTATAAACTTGCCTAAGTCTTTGGCTGAAAAGCAAGAGCTGTATCGAGCTTTCCTACGATTAGGTGCAGGCGTTAGAAATTACATTGAAATTAATGAGACTAATGCGTTTAACATTATTAACTATAATGAAAAGATTCAAGCTGCAATTATGCGAGCTAATTTGTCAGAAAACGTTAAGGAATGTAATTCTGTCATTATTAAAGGTACAATTTACAAAAAGGATGCTTTTTGGCATTTCGACAAACCTCGTATCAGTATAACTCTACTGTGGTCAAGATATGCATCCATCTTTGCGATAATAAGGAAAACGTTTATGTTTTATTTGAAATAATTAACTCTTCTTTCGTACCATATCTGAGAGTTTATGAGCTTGGAAATACTATCTCATATCAATGTTCTTGTTTGCAAGAGGTGGTGGACTTTGAGCCAATGTATGAATATAAACTAAAAAACATATTGTGTCTAAGGCAACACCATGCATTTGCTTCTCAGCCTGTATAATCCTTTGCATGCTAACTCTTCTTTAGTAAGTTTTGGGAATTTTTCAATATCTTGTAGAATATCCAATGTAGCTGGAAAAAATTGATATGTTTCAATTCATTGAATACAATTTATAATCATTAGAATACACACGAAAGTTTTAAATAAAATCCATATAATTTTTACTTTTTACTAGTTTAAAACGAAATTCTTAATAAAAATATTCAATTGGTTTTAGGTTCGACAATGCCGCTTTTCACAATTCTCAAAGCAATAGGGAAATTTTTCAAAATTTGAATTTTTAAATAAAAAAACAGAACAGAATATATTAACCGATTAGAATTTTTTTTTACTTTTATCGGATGCTGTATCGTACTACTGTTTAATAAAAAATGAACTTTTACCCAAAAATATAGTTAGATTTAAGTTGTAAACGTTAACTGAGTTCGTCACGTTATTTCCAGTCCCCCTCCCCCTATTGTAGCTAACCTTAGATCCCACTCAAATTTTTAACGTAGTTTATGAAAAGTACCACCAGGCCAATTTTTCTTTTGGGACTACACTACTGTTGAATATATATGTATTGTTTAATAAATCTTCATCCACGCCATTAAAGTCGGTCTTTTAAGTTTTATGCTTATACGAATACAATTTCATATTATTATTTTAGGGACAATGGAAATCGTGCAGCATTTACCAAGCGAGACTTCTCTTAAGCTTCCTCTACATTCCAAAATTGATTTGGACTATGTGTGGAAGAGAGTTCCTGAACGACTAATTACTGCTTGCCAATCGGGCGAAGTTCCAGATCCGGGTGACAGGCGATGCATGATCCAAGTAATTGCTGATTACATGCTTGACGAATTAAAAGATTGTACAAGAGGCACAAGTGAAAGAATTTCTAAAAAGATTTGCGCAAAATATCCCATATCTTTTATAGAGATCAATGAAGGCCAAATATTTGTTAAAGGCATGGAGAATTTGAGAATGCAGATTTATAATCGTGTAAATTTGGTAAAAAATAGCAAGAAACGACGCAAAATAAGGCCAATCGGTGACAGTGATGATGAAGACGAAACCAAAAATACCCGTTCTACAAAAAAAGGATACCTCCAAGATGAATATGGCTGCGTAGCATTTAATCCACCACTCCCTGCAGATGAAAATGAAAACTTGCAAGAATTAAAAAGACTGGAGCTTCTTGAATTATTTAACACGGTAAGTGGCCACACAGTACCAGCAGTATCTAATTCGATGGAATTAACGTACTCAACTAAAAGAAGATTCATTATCGAAGAAGACAGAAACTTAGCAACCTTTTTAACTGATTGGCCGTTTCTAAAAGTTCCTCAATTTTTTATAGGACGTGCTTCGGTGAAGTTGGGGAAAAATGTTCAAAAAACTTGGAACGAATCCTTGGAAAACAAAGTAAAATCAATTAGAAAATTTTTACAAATAAAGCAACACGTAGGAGTAAATCGCAAGAAATTTTACAGCTTTTAAAGATAGCCAAAGAAGCAACTTCAGTAACAAAAGATAATATCCCCAAAAGTTTCTTTTTTCTTTCTCTTATGAACATTAATTATACAGATGGTTTTAATGGCATGAGAAAACAGAAAGTCTCAGGGCCTATTTGAAAATTCTAAACTTTTTGAGTTTTCTTCTTCAGTAAATAAAAAATTGTTATATGCGAATAGATGTAACTTCGACCTTAAGAAAAAATTCTTGTCCTTTTTCAGGATGACATTGTAGATGAAGATACTACAAACTACGCTGTCTTCATCTACCCATCCCTTATAATACGAGGTAAATTCAATTTGACGCAATCAAAACATTCTATAATAATTTGTTATCTTTCAACGCCTGCTTTTTTATAGGTAAATCATTGTATGATGAAGATGCTACATGCACAGTTGTGCTGCAGAATAAATCTTTGATGTTCTGTACATCCGTATTAGAAGGATTCTTAATTACTTTCATTTCGTATTATGTCTATGGATACAAGTATTCTAAAGAAATAGAATCTACTTTATAATTTATACAGAAGTAAGACACATATCCCTTATGTCCAAGTTGGCCTGTTCAAAAACTAAGTTCAAAACAAACTGAAGTGCAGTCTATGTTTTTACATTCTCATCAGAGAAGGTATCAGATTTGTGTAAAATTTGACCCCCCTAGTTTTTGTCAAAAGGTCCACGTTTTAAGACCCCTTGAATCCGAAAAACTGGGTTTTACGCCAAGTTTGTTATTCAGAAATTTTTTATAATAACCTAAAAGTGAACCCCTTTTGAAAATTTTTGAGTACATATTTTTTCGTGATTCAAAAATTTTCTGTGGAGTTGTTCATAGTACATGAGAAGAAAAATGTAACTTTTCGATAGCTCTACAAGATTGTCATATCAACTTTTTAAATTGTTTCGAAAAATTGAAAATTCAAATTTTTAGCGCATAAAAATGAAGCAAACATTGCATTTGGCGGTAAAACTATGCAAAAAAGAAAAAAAAATTATAATACAAACATTGCGCACCCAAAAAATATCTACAAATTTGTTCCTACTCACTTTTTTAAAGGACAAGTAGTTTTAATTTTATTCATTGAAAAAAAAGACACTGAAAATACAACAATTAAATTTTTTTACACATGATACAAGCTAAGCAAAAATAAATAGACAACATTTTTTCATCGAAAGTAGAACAAAAAATTTATCATCAGAAACGGTATTAGATATGTGTAAAATGTAACAACCCCCCCCCCAGTTTTTGTCAATTTTCCACGTTTTGAGACCCCCGAATCCGAAAAACAGGTTTTCATGAATGTGTCTATCTGTATGTCTCTATGTGTGCCAAATAATTTATCCTTATGATTTTTTTCATCAAATTAAAAATGATTAGAGTTATAGCATTTACAAAATTCAAAAAGACACATTTGAAAATGACTACTCTGTGAATTGTTTTGATACATCAAAGATTCAAATTTTGAAAGCATATAAAATAATGGAAAATTCAAAAGTTACATTTTTTCTTGCAACCATTTCACAGTATTTTAAAGTTTTTCAAATATAATAATGCATTTTCCAA
>NC_046661.1:50198607-50208378 GCF_010883055.1 Belonocnema kinseyi | reverse complement strand
ATATGTACGTGTGCGCGATGAGAATGCACCCGCGAAGCGGACTTTTTTTTAGAAACAATCTATGACTTTAAAAATTTTTCCTAATTTGATACGTATGCCCTTATATTAATTGAGCAATGGATTTTTTATTTATTAAATTTGTTTCAGAATTATAATTAAAATCAGCCCACAAACAGGTAGAAAAAAAAGAGGGGCAAAAAGAAAAGCAAAAAACTTCAGTTCTACGGTCTTCAACTTCGCAAAAAAACTAAATAGATTCACAAACTTATTTGAATTATCGCCTACGTATAATAAATTTCAAATACCACCAAATTTGAAATTTGAAACACACATCTGAAATTTAGTACACATGTTGTATTAAAGTTAATACAGATGTATATTGAATTTAATACAAATGCGTATTAAATTCAATATACATCTGCATTAAATTTAATTCAAATGTATATTAAATTTCAGATGTGTGTTTGAACTTACAAATTTGGTGATATCTTAAATTTAATACACATATGCGAAAAAAACTTCAGGTACATGTTTATTAAACTTAATTCAGAAATTTCTAACAGTGTAGGGAAAGGAGGTCGCCCGGTAACCCAGTCACCGTTCTAGACACCTCACCCATGTGCCACTCAGCTTTCGGCACGGATTTCACACCTCCGCTTGGGGGTAATTCCTTCGGGACAACCCCTGGATAATTGTCCGTGACTGCCTATTTATTTTTGAAACCATATTCAGCAGAAACCCTTGGTACAGGGACCCTCCATCTGCAACCCGAGGACGCGTTCAGTGGCTTTGTCATAGGCTCTTCGGTTTGATTCTAGAGCATTATATAATTAAAAATATGTCATAAGGACAACCACAGGATTTCGCCGGGAGCGGGTGCTAATCTGGAAAATTGCACCCGCTTCCAGCAAAATCGCGGTAAAATTTTAGCCACAACCACGTGCAGTATATGTATATTTTTGTATATTTTAAATGAAACATGATATTGAATGATTTCCAGTAGTAAATTATGTTAAAAACGTCATGTTAGTATTTAAAGAATTCTTATCCGTAAACCATCCGTACTCAATTTTGAAGAAAATTTGAAAAAAATACTTATATAAAAAACGACATAAAGTTTATAGCAGACTTTACTACTCCTCGAAATCATTGAATATTATGTTTAATACATAAAATATTATTTTAAAAATATTTTTCGGAAAATGTAATCATTAAAAAAATGCAGTTTGTTTGAAAAAAATAAAAAACGGCGAATATATTTCTTCTATACTGTACATAGACAGAAACATAATTATATATTTAAATTAAAATTATTTCTTGAAAAAAAGATCCTACTCCATCTTCACTCCATTGGGAAACGAACCACAAAACTTCTGATTTCCGGTCAGGTGCTTTTCCAATTAAACTATTAGAGGGATCAGAATAAAATCTCTTAATTCAAGAACATAACGCTAATTTTTAGCTAGGTGTTAATGGTACAAGTAATTATTAAAAATTTTTAAATTTATCTGCTATATCATCAGAGATTGTACCTTACCGACAGTAGATCAACCCTCCAAACCATGAAGGCAGAAAATCTACACAATATCGATCAAGTTAAAAATCTTCATTAACAGAAAATGCTTAACGTCTTAATAAGACTAGATGGAAAATAATATTTTTAAATTAAAATGATTTCTTGAAAAAAGATCCAACTCCATCTTCACTCCATTGGGAAACAAACCACAAAACTTCTGATTTCCGATCAAAATTATGTGATTATTAAATAAAAAGTAGCATAGGATATCAACTTGAGGGAAAAGGTACAATATCTGCCTCAATTTTTATATATTTTGTTAAGAAACAATAATTATTTGCTTAAATGATCAAATAATGTTTTTAAAAATTGGGCTTCTTCAAAAAATGACTAACTATTACACCTCATTAAGTAAATACAATTTTTCAAAACATTTTTTTGGGGAAAATAAATGTTTTAATAAGTTAAATTTATTCAAGAGTTACAAATTTCAGAAAAAGTGATACAAAAAATTCCAATTTTTCACTGATAATTATTTAGTTTATAGAAATGACTAAAATTGCTGAAAATATGTGAAATATATGAAAATATGTGAAAACGTAGTTCTTTGATTTCGTATCACATTTGTGGCGCCCTCCAGGTATGGGGGGGGGGGGCGGTGAAGATGGGTTAAATATGAAAGTTATTAGTATGGTTTTATTTCGTAGACACTCCTCCACAATCTCTAAAAAAGTTGGCATATTTCGATTAAACCCTGAAGTATCAGCTCCATATTGTGAGAATCAAAAATTTCTCCATTTAATTAAATGGGTTGAAACCCTTTAATATTTGAATTTCGGAAAACATGGGAATAATTTTGATTAATTAATTGTTTGAGGAAATATAATTTGTTCAAACAATTATTTTTCCAAAAAATTTTTTTAATTAGTATGTTCTGAATTAAACATCAAGCCAATTTTGAAATTGACGAAAAAATTGAAAGTTACGAAAAATATGACATCATGTGCTTAATACGATTAAAAAAAAAGTTTTGAAAAAATAATTATTTTAAACAAACTATATTTGTTTAAACAATTAACAAATTGTTAACACATTTTTGTATAAACTGTACAGTCAGAAGAATAATTGGATGTGTTTTATTTAATTTCCTTTTACTTTAAGCTATTGAAAAAAAACTGCTAGAGCAAATAAGAACAGTTTACAGAAATAGAGATATGTTTAAAATTAGATGAAATATATCAAAAATATGTAATTATTTAAGAAAAAGGAGTTCAGGATACGAATTTGAGAAGAATTAAATTTCCTACGCTCAATTTTTAGACATTTTGTAAATAGACAATAATTAATTGTTTAAATAATTATATAATTTTCAAAAGAAAATTTAATACTTTAGGCAATTACCAAATTACTATTCAATAAGAACATAGATTATTTTTACATTTTTTAAGAAAACTTAATTGTGTAAATAATCTACATTTATCTAAACAATCACACATTGTTAAAAAATGAATGAAAAATAATCAAATTTTCAAGTGTCATGTTTTCGGCGATGATGTGCAGGGGGATAATTAAGGGTAGTAAATAAAATTTACTATTATAGTCTTATTTCGTTGACACTCCTTTTTAATCCCTGACACACACAACGTCTCACGACCGTGAGATAGGTGACTACAGTCTGTAAAGGAATCAATACGACGATCCAGCAAAACTCTCGTGCAACCTAAGAACATGGAGCGACCCAAGGACAACCGCCTTCTGCATTTTTCCCGCAAGTGTTCTAGCATATTGTTGACACGCAGGGATGCTTTTTAGGCCATTAGCACGTAAAATCTTGGCACCTCCAAGAGCGCCCATGATAAGGACGATCAATTTAACAGAATATTCCGGGTACAATCGTTGCAACTCCCTTATAAGGTCTCAATACCTCTCTTTCTTTTCATTCTCCTTGGTTATTATGTTTTTGTCAGCTGGTGCCGAAAATTCGACAACGAATATGGTTCGCTTCTCGAAGTCAAGAAGAACCATGTCAGGCCTCGAGTGAGCAACAGAAACAATTGTCGCGAATATAAAGTTCCAGTATATGCGGCACTTCCCATTCTCGACAATTGACTCAATTTCCCTAAGAGCATTTAGAGGAGCGATATTAGGCTTAATGCCGTAGGAATGACAGAGATGGTAATAAAGCACTCTTAGTGCCGCATTGTGCCTTTGAATGTGGGTCGTTCCCGCGTTATTTGGACAACTAGATAGTATGTGAGCTAAATGCTCGGGGTGTGCATGGCACGCCCTACAGCTATCATCGGGAATGTCTTGGCTCAAAATGTGGCGACGATATGTCAAGGTGGAAATGACACCGTCTTGGCATGCAACATTGAAACCTTCCGTACCAGACTTCAATCCGGGCGATTTAAGGAAAGCAAACGTTAGCTCACAAGACATTGACTGATACTTCACATTTCTGTGGAAGATACCGTGCATCGTCTTATCGAGGAGCTGTTCACGAAAGTTTTTCTTTTGTGCTTTCTTAATCCGGGCTTTCAAGAGTGAGTACACGAGATAGATAAGATTTGATGCATTTTGCTCACCCCTAATACTGAAGTCAAGTACGAGTGCTTCAACAGCCTCCTCCGCTGCTTTGTACAGAAAAGCTCCTTTGCCCACTTCTTCGTGATTCCTGACCAATTTAAGAAGAGGGTCTCTTCCATTTGCAACCCTATGTGCTGTACCCAGAATAACCCTGTTGTAAAGATATTCAAGACTCAATATTCCGCGACCCCCTAGACGGCGTGAGATGTACAGTCGCGAAATGGAAGACTTAAGATGCATGCTTTTGTTCATGTGCATAACCTTTCTTGTCCCGATATCAAGAGATCGGAGCTCGTTCTTCGTCCATGGAACTACTCCAAATGAATAGAGTAGTACCGAAGCGGCAAGCATGTTCGCTGTAGATACTTTGTTCCTCGCTGACAGTTCGGAAGACCAAATCTGTCGGATGAGACGTTTGTATCTGCTTCGGAGAGTATCCTTTATAGATGTCACATCCTGAATGCGGCTCTGTGGCACGCGCAGGTATGTATAAGTCTCTCCAGCGCAAAGGTGTCGTATGGCGCTTCTATCAACGAGCTCAGGATCTTCAGGGATACCATTAAGTTTTCCTCGCTTTAAATACACCTTGGCGCATTTGTCTAACCCAAATTCCATTCCAATTTCCTTAGTATATCGTTCGATAATCCCCAGAGCTAGATGCAGTTGTTCTCTGTTTTTAGCATAGATCTTAAGATCGTCCAACTATTTGCGGATGAACCTTTAGGATTTCCAAAAGACAGATGATAAGTCTATGGGATGTAGAATCGAAAGCTTTCCGATAATCAATCCAGGTCATCGATAGGTCACGCTGGTAGAATGCTGCATCTTTGCAGACACATCTATCGATGAGCAGGTTCTCCCGACATTTCTTGCCACACAGGTTCAATTGCCCGAACAATCCTATCATTTAGGATAGATGTGAATATCTTATAAAGCGTGTTTACACAAGTTATTGGCCTGTAGTTCTTCGGGTCAGCTAAGTTGCCTATTTTCGGTAGGAGTATTGTGCGCCCTTCCACCAACCACTCTGGATTCGGCTCTTCCGACTTCAAATATGAGGTGAAAATACGGGCCAAATGGTGATGGGTTGAAGAAAACTTCTTCCACCAGAAGGTTTTGATACAATCTGGTCCCGGTGCGGAATAGTTCATCATCCCTCTTAATACTTTTTTCACCTCCTCGGTAGTGATAGGTGGGCACTCTTTATCAGGTGTTATGAGGGCAACACATAACTCCTTGAAGCTATTTATATTTTCTGAGTCTTCGTCCAGTCTATGCTGAACTTCATAGACTTCTCCGAAAAATACTTCGACCTCCGCTGGTTTGGGTGCGTGTTCGATAGTAACTGAAGGGTCTTGGAAGAGTCGAGATGGGTCAGAGAGAAACTGTTGATTTTCTCTGACCCACCTCTCCCTCCGCTCTAAACTTCTCTTAGCGTCAGATAGTATCCGTATTCTCTCAACAATATGCTGCCTGATGGTCAGCAGCTTTGACTTATTAAGTGTGTGATAACGGGTCCGGAGTTCGCGCGCGAACTTTCGAACATTGGCGGTAAAATTCCTGCCAGATGTGATGTAGTCAATCACACATTGAATGCGGAACGCGTACCGTCTTGCCCAGCCTATCTTTATGGCAAGTTGATGCATTCGTCTTTTGGTCTTATGATCAGCCGTTGGTTTTGTTTTACGGTTCGCATCGGCCAAAGCTCTCGCTGCATCATACACACAATAGTTGATAGCCCAGAGGTCGGATTCACTGGAAAAATGTCCGCGAAGCTCGTCATCCATTTCAGCCAGATCTTTAGGCTTGATAGAAACCTTGGTGTTGATGTTTCTGCGGGTCGTAAAGCATCGCTCTTCATCTATTGGATGCCTGCCCGCGGTTGGGCTTAGTGTCGCATCTCTTTCTTTGTTGCCGGCTTGTTCTAGCTGTGGTAGAGTAGGCGTTTCGCTTACATAACCCCTTTTACGGAATAGTTCAGTATGGTTTTGCAGACGTTGCTGCGAAAAGTGCGATAGCTCCGCGTGTTTCTCGCACCACAGAGCATGCAGCCGTGCCATGTAATCCCGTTCACGGGCTACACTCGCATCGTAGCATTCTAGCAAGTCGTGATTCAGTTGCTCCGTCCACACAAATGTCGCGAGATCCCGCCGATACATCGCATTGAATCAATTTTCATTGGCTCCCCCAGCTCTCCCGGCATTTGGTCTTCTCATTGTTGTTTCCACGAGCAGCTAGGGAAAGGGGTTCGTCCATCCTTGTAGAGCCCCGCATGCAAGGGTAAGGCTGCGTACTTTGAGAGGTCGCCTGTTATCCCAGAGTCACCGTTCTAGACACCTCACCCAGGTGCCATTCAGCTTTCGGCACGGTTTTTACACCTCCGCTTGGGGGTGAATTCCTTCGGGACAACCCCTGGACAATTGTTCGCGACTGCCTATTTATTTTTGTAACCATATTCAGCCGAAATCCTTGGTACAGGGACCCTCTATCCGCAACCCGAGTACACGTTCGGAATGTGCCAGTTTCAAGCGAGAAAAAATAATTTCCACTTTCAATTACGAAAAACAACAGCAAGAAGAACCTTTTCGGGAAAGGTACCTGAACGGTTCGGTATAATTGACTTTTGATTATGTGATTAAAATATTGCGGCCAACAATTCATGCGTTTAGGTGTTTTTTGATGTAGCCTACACTACCGTGTCACTGTATAGCTCGCGCGACTTTCAATTGAGAAATAACACTCCATTTTCAATTACAAAATACAACAACAAAAAGGACCTTTTCGAGAAAAAGCGAGCTGGATCGACCGATATAATTATGTAAAGATTATTAAAATATGGCGTTGAAAAACTCAACCGTTTAGATTTAGTTCGCCCCTTGCGAATTTGACAGCCGTTTGAAGCGTCTTAAGTGGCAACAAGAATAATTAAGCACCTTTGTGAATTTTTACAGAAATAATTCAGATCAAATCTCTACTATTTCTCCCTGACCATTTCCAGCTTCTCGTGGGGAGCGGAAAGACACCCCTGTGACTGGTTACCGACATAATGGTGGTCAATACCCTATCTCTTTCCCTGGTCTCGTCGGGGGAGACACTTCTGTGATTAGCAACATAAATAATGTTGGTCAAACACCTAACCCTTTTCCAGGTCCTGTGGGGGGGGGGGGGCGGACAGGCAATCCTGTGACTGGTCAAAGAAATAATGTTGCTGAAACCCCTACCCCTTCTCCAGGTACCGTGGGTGGTCCGGAAGGTACCTTTCTGACTGGTCACAGAAATAATTTTCGTCAAACCCCTACCCCTTTTTCAGGTCCTATGGGGCGCGACCTTTCTCTTCGAGTGCGACCTTCTTCTTCCATGTGGATGCGACCTTCCTTTTTGAATTTACTGTCTAGAGCAACCGTGCAGATCTCCCTACAAAAAAAGAAGCGGTCTGCAACAGTTTCCCGCGAAATCAACTAAGCGTTTACGATGCTGCTTTCCCGGATCGTTTGTCCAAAATTGAATCCTGCAGCAAAAGAGTATGAAATGAGCATACAGCCCGCTATGAAAATGTGACACCTCTCAAACCACGTATTATCCGCAAAGGTATTAGTAAGACGGTACTAGCCTGCTTTATCACACAACTAGCTGCAAGTCATTTCAGATTTCAAAAGAGTCATCCTCTTCTTGTATTTTGAGCAAAATCGTTCAGTTGAAATAAGTTCGATTTGTCGCAACCACTGAAGTGTTTGTTATCTTTTTTTGGAAGAGAAGATTTGACGTGACTTGAGTTTAAAGTGGCGTTAATTATGTGTGGGAAAAAAGCCCGTGAGCGGGAAAAAACCACAAAACCTGTTAATTTATTTTACAGAAGGAAAGATGAGTAAGCAAGAGGAGGAGGAAATGGGGTAGAGGGTCAAAGAAGAAAAAGATAGCATATCTAGGGGTTTTTGTTGTACGTCTGAGAAATTTATTTTCATTTATCTAAATGTGATTAATATTACTTTCTGATGCGCCTTCCCATATTGTACATGCGTAAGTTATGATTGGTCGGATAAACATTTTGTAGATTAGAAATCCACAATCAGGTTTTAAACTCGAATGTCTGTTAATGATAGGTTACATTAATAATGATTGTTTAATATTGTTCAACTGAGTAACATATAATAAATAAATTAATTGTAGAGAAATGCAATTTTCTATGACAACAAATTTTAGGGGAGAGTGCGTCCTTGTTTGGGACGGTCGTTGGTTGGGACAGCGTGCATAAATGTTGTAGATTGAGCATTAAAAGTCTGACAAATTCGTTATATTTTCTTTTATTATAAGGCATAAGTGGCTATCGTAAAAATAATTTTAATTTTTTCAGATTTGTGATGCTTAATCTATAAAATTTAACCTCGCTGTCTCAACTAACCAGTGCAGAAATCGCTCGATATCAAACGTCTTGTCGACCGGGTTTCTCAATCTGGCCCTTATCAGTAGAAATATGTGGTCTGTGCTTGGGACCGTGACTGAGCAGACCGATTTCCTACTAAAACGCCATCGCCATGTGCTAGCAGAACTAGTATTGCTTGTTGTTTTCTGATAGTACACTTAAATTAGAATATTACTGGTTTATACTATTTTATTAATGATTGAAAATGCCTGAGGCGAGTAGGCCACGTGTTCGGAGGCACCGAGCACTAGCCGGTATACAACGACAAACTGCGTGAGAAAAATGAAAGTAAGTAATTAAGCTCTGCGGCTTATTCAAACCTAACCTCAAATAAATTAATAATCAACTAAATTATCTTTTGCCAATAATTATAAATGAAATTATTATAAATGATGATGTAAATGTTTTGGAAATTCATATTGTACAGCCCGTTCAATATATGAAATCGGACAAGCCAGATTGTAGTATGCGAAAAATTTTAATATTTAAATGTTTTAATAATGCCATAGAATATGTGGTACAATCGAATGTACGATTGAAAGGAAAGGAGTGGGATAAGCATAGCGGTACTGTTGCATGAAAGGGGTGACGAAAGGCCAAAAGCGCAGTAGCATGGGTAAAGGATTTGTTGGGTAAGATGGAGAAGAAGGGAAGGGAGGAGGAAGAGGAATGGAGAAGGAATTATTGTAAAAAGGAGAGGAAGTGAGTGTGAGAAAACTGTAAATATTGTAAATGGCAGATAAGTATTAGATGTTGGCCGTACAGGCAGAGACTGGCAATGCGAGGCATAGCGAGATGCAAAGATGCAGCATTCTACCAGCGTGACCTATCGATGGCCTGGATTGATAATCGGAAAGCTTTCGATTCTACATCCCATAGACTTATCATCTGTCTTTTGGAAATATTAAAGGTACATCCGCAAATAGTTGGGTGCATAGAGAGATTGATGCCGCTTTGGAAAACCAGATTTACTATCTCATCTGGCAAAAATCGTGTGACAACTAACAAGGTCATGTTTCAGAGAGGTGTCTTTTAGGGCGACACCATGAGCCCACTCCTCTTTTGCCTTACATTATTGCCACTATCTCTAGCACTACGCCATTCCGATGGGTACTGGACAAATGCGCCAAGGTTTATTTGAAGCAACGAAAACTTAATGGCATCCCTGAAGATCCTGAGCTCGTTGATAGAAGCGCCATACGACACCTTTGCGCTGGAGAGACTTATGCATACCTGGGCGTGCCACAGA
>NC_046661.1:50197495-50198507 GCF_010883055.1 Belonocnema kinseyi | reverse complement strand
TAAATACCTGAAAATTCTAAGAGATGGCATTAGTATTCACTAATGTGAACCGTTTTCGTCGAGCTTGAAGCTTTAAATGACGCCTGTCAAAACTTCAGCCATTTATGTTTACGTATTTACCGTCGATTGGAACGATTCATAAGTGGTTTACCGAGTTTCGCTGTAGCCGTACGAGCACAGTTGATGCTGAACGATCTGGGCACCCAAAAAAGGTCACTACACCAGATAATGTCGAAAAAATCCATGATATGATGTTGAATGATCCCAAAGTGAAATTAAGAGAGGTAGCTAATGCTGTAGGCACATCATTGAAACGTGTGGGCAATATCGTGCATTCAGTTTTGGGCATGAAGAAGCTCTGTGCGCGATGGGTGCCGCGTTTGCTCACAGTGGACCAATAACGAATTCATGTGACAACTTCCCAACAGAATTTGGCATTATTTTCTCGTAAGCCGACAGAGTTTTCGCGTCGATTCATAACCATGGATGAAACCTGGATCCACTACTACACTCCTGAGTCAACGCAGCAGGCAAAACAGTGGGTTCCACCGGGCCAAAGTGCTCCGAAGCGTCCAAAAACGCAACAATGGGTCGGAAAGTTTATGGCCTCCGTATTTTGGGATGCACATGGCATAATATTCGTGGACTATTATGAAAAAGGTAAAACCATAACTGGAGCATACTATTCATCATTATTGGACCGATTGAAAATCGAAATCGCCGAAAAACGACCGCAGTTGAAGAAAAAAAAACCGCTTTATCATCACGACAATGCGCCTGTTCATTCATGCTTAGTTGCACAAGCAAAATTGCATCAAATCGGCTTCAAATAGGTTCCTCAGCCACCGTATTCACCAGACCTGGCCCCCAGGGACTATTACTTGTTCCCTAGCCTGAAGAGATGGCTCAACGGTAAGCGTTTTTACTCAAATGAGGAGCTCATAGCTGAAACTGAGGGGTATTTTGGAGACCTTCCGATCGAGTACTTTTCGGACGGTATCAAAAAGTTAGA
>NC_046661.1:50181236-50197395 GCF_010883055.1 Belonocnema kinseyi | reverse complement strand
AATGAAATTTCAAGTTAGGGAAAAATATAATGTAAAAAGTATTTGAATTTTCCAAAGAAAATAGTTGTTCAATGCTTTTTATGTGAAAATTTTTCAAATTAATTGTTAGTTGATTCCACTAAAACTTACATTTTCTAGCATTAGTTTAATAGTTTATTAACCAATAACATTTTCAGAAATAAATGTTAAACAATATATCGAGTAAAAAATATTTAAATCATTTAATGAAAACTATAGTTCAATGCTTATTTTGTGAACTCATTCATTAATTATAAGCTCATTAAATTGTTTCATAAATTTAAATTACATAAAGGTTGAATTTTAATTTGTTTCAATTAGTTACAAAAATTTATTTTTACTTTAAGGTTATTTAATTGAATGTTGGCTATTAATTTTCTGAAAAGAAGTTTATTCATATATAAATATCTCTGTTTTAATTATGGGGTGAAATTTACTAGGTGTCCCCGCCTAAAATTTTGATGTATATCTTATTTAAACTTTGCCAGATTTCAGTGCTAGTGGACATGTTTAAATTCTGTAAAGTGGGCACACCTAGTAACTCAGATTGTTAAGATACAGGAGCCCGAATTTCCGATGATTCACCCCGACGGCTAACAATCAATTGTACATAACCCTGATAAAATTATCAAATTTCACTTTTTAATGAAGGTTTTGGAAAGGTATTTAAAGGATGTTCACAATAAAAATAATCATTAAACAATAAAAAAATAATTTCGCCTTGATTTTTCCTTTTTAAAACTTTTTTGAGTTTTTCTCCAAAATCGGCATTTTTGATATTTTTTAATTAGGCTAGAAGAAGAGCTTGATTTTTCTCTTGAAAAGTATATCAAAACGAATATGAGAAGCAAAGTATTGGTTGAGTTGTATAAGGTAGTGAAAGTGCAGCACTGGCGGACCGAAGGAACCGAAAGGAGTCTCTAAAAAGTACCCGTAAAGACCCCATTCGGTTCATTTTTAAATAAACCAAATAAAACAGCAAGGTCAACTTTTAAACTGTTGAAATTCGGATTCTACGTTAAATTTTATATTAGAAATTCACGGAGACAAAATTCCTTAAGTTACCAGCGGAACACTTATTAACTGCTAATAAAAGAAGATGCACTTGAAGGCGGCTTCGGCCTATGTAAATGACAAGTATTTTTTTTTTAATTTGTAACGTTGCAAGAAAAAGTATTGCGATTACTCCGTCATATTATAATGCAAATTTTAATGTAGAATCTGAAATTAAACAGTTTAAATGTTGACCTTGCTGTTTTTTTGAGATTTTTAAAAAGGAACCGAATGGGGACCCAATGGGGTCTTTACGGGTAATTTGTAGAGGCTCCTTTCGGTTCTTTCGGTCCGCCAGGGGGATGCCCCGCGCCAAGCGCTGCTGGTACAAACTAAAAAGATACATTAGTCCAATCTGACTCGAACTGAGAAAATCGAGAAAAACTTCTTGCGCAAAGAACTTTAATATCGAATAAAATTTTGGATAATTAATATACGCTATTTGGGTAAAATTAATGTGCTTTCATCATATTTTGCAATAAAAAACTGATCTTTTAAACAATTTCTATTAGAAAATGGACTTGCGTGTTTTTAATGCTCCTCCAAAAAGTCGGAACTACTAGGCAAAAAGAACACAAAGTCACTTTCGGACGTCTTTGTCGAAGAGCTCGAGTGCAGCCTCAAAATACAACATCAAAACATACGTAACGGACACTGTGCATTCAGTAGCTGTTCCGAACTTACCCGAACGATCGTGGCTAGTGTATAGCCGAATTTAGCCGGACTTATTTTCCGTAGATTTCCGAACAGAGCCCGAGCTAATTCACAAGGCTAAAAGATACGTAAGGGTAAGCGATTCTTTTCATTCATTAATTCTCGTCGCAATCTGTCACTTTTCAACGCAAAAATGACACAAAGTTCTTTAGGTTCTTTTACATGTGTATGCTGATGACGTATTGCTTTTCTCGTACAACTTTTAGGACACGCAAAGTGCTTTGCGTATCTTTTTCTGTTGTATTTTTCAACTTTTTCGACCTTCCTCATTTATAAATAATCGTTTTTTGCAATAAATAATAATAATAATTTTATTAACGTCTTTTTTCATTTTATTAACACAGTTAGACGCAGTTTTCTCTTACGAATCCAACGATACCAAAAACTCATTTTTCATGAAAATGTCACTTTTTTGTGTTAATCTCTTCGCCCATAACAATTTGAAGTATTTTTCTGTGTGAGTCTCCTTGCTTCTCACATTTCGGCATCTTTTTTTTATGTGTGTCCCCTTGCCTCTCAAGTTTTATGGTGCTTTTTGATTTGAATCCCCGTATCTCTCACAGTGTTACTTGAAAAATGATTTTTTATTCAATTTGACGTTCGCTTTGCTCTTCTCTTCGCGATATCTGTACGATCTTTCTCTACGGGAAAATTTCATACCCTGTAGATAACGAATGATTCTTTGAAATTAGAGTCTGTTCTGTAGAGGGTACACAAGAATAGTATTTTTGTGTGCCCGGCACAGTCTTTGCATAATCGAAATGATTTTTTAGATTTTGAGCAGGACACGTTCAACGAGTCTTTTTAAATGGTCAAATTGTTATAGGCAAATAGATTAATACCCAAAAATCCCCAAAACATTGGAGGGAAATGGATTCATCAAAAACTACCTGGAAATATAACAGACCAGCATAATCGTCCACCAAATTAGTTTATTATTTTATTATTAACTATGGTTTTTCTACAATGGAACCATATTGAAAATTTAATATAAAAATAACTAAATCGTTCTTCAGATAAGTAAAACTAAAAATAAAATTGAAAAATTTGTTACACGTAAACAGAAAAATCATTTTGATCAAGTATTAGAACCACTGAGACACTACAGCACGCCCAGGAGCGCTCTAGCTAGTTAGCGCTAAGGACCCTCTATTAGCGCAAAGCTGCCAGATCGTAGATGAAGTTTACCCCACCATACCTACCCTTAGGGAGCTGTAAAACAGAAGGTGCATGATTACCACTGTGAGTTAGTATGTAAGTCGAAAATGCACGAATCGACTTCGGTTTTCTGCTGTACGATGATGGCCGATCTGAAAGCTTCGGACATTATTAACATTACTGTTATAATTATAAAATATTATATTAATATTAATGAATAGTTGACTAACTTTTAATAGAAATAGATCAACTTTCAACTAAAACAATTATTTTGCTGCAAAAAAAAAATATTTCAGGGTTTGTTTTAAATTTTAAGATATTTTGAAGAGCTTTTAAATATTTGAGGATGTTTTGAATGATCTCAAGCAATTTTCAACTTATTTTTATAATTTAAAGGAATTTCAAAGAATTTTAACAACTTTAGCAGAGTTATTTAAAAAAATTCCAAAGTACTTTAGAAATCTTTGAAAGATGTCAAGGTCTTTCAAAATATTTTGAAGGTTTCGAAATATTTGAGAGTATTTTAAGAGGTTACAAGGAATTTTTAATTTTTGATAGTAATTTAATATGAGATTTTAAAGGATTTGATATATATTAGGATATTTTATTAGATTCCAAGGCATTTTCAATTGATTTCAATAATTTAGTATGAGATTTTAAAGGATTTGAAATCTTTTAAGGTATTTTTAAACTCGTAAGGAATTTTCAAGAGCTTTGAAAAATTTTAAGAGGTTTTGAAGGATTCAAAATTTTTCAGGATATTTTAAACATTCCAATGAATTTTCAATTAATTTCAATAATTTACTTTAAATGAAAAGTGATCTTTTTTAGTTAAAATTTTTTGTATTATATAGAATATTCTTCTTTCTTGGTAGAAAATTAATCTTTTTTGTCGAAAATTTAACTATGACATGCTGGGTACCCGCGCTCGTACTACCTCTTACAACTCAACTAATACTTTCTATCCCATATTCGGTTTGTTATGCTTTTGAAGAAAAAAGTCACGCTTCTTTCTAGCCTAATTAAAAAATATGAAAAATGCCGATTCTGGAGAAAAACACAAGAACGTGCTAAACTAGCACTAGAATCTGGAAAAGTTTGAATACGATTGGCGACATACAAATTTAGGCGGGAAAAATTGTTAAATTTGACCCCTTATGTAATTTTTTCAATGTTTTTGATGTTGTGAAATGAGTATCTGAATTTGATTTTCCAAATTTTATATAAATATTTTTTCAATTATTTTGAAATTACTTTAAAAGACAAATAAATTAAATTTTCAGAAATGAAAGGAAAAATAAAAATAATCCGCCCGCCTCGAGGGTACATTCTCATCGCGGTCTGCGTGCGCGAATCGCTTCGCTCGCTAGTTTGAGCGCGCCTAGGACGGGAATTTGTTGGTCCTTGCGCTTTTAACTCGAGAGTATATTTATCTTGCGCTACACGTTCGATAATGCATTTACCTCGCCCTCGTTCTTTGTATATTCTCCACACTTGTGCACAGATTTTTTTAAACTAAACGTCAAAGCATCGACGAAAGTAACTTGATGATAGTGAATTCTCTTTTATTAAAGCTCCTTCGGCTTTAAAGAATACATTCTCATAATGCATCTCGTGCTTCGCACTCGAATTTGCTACTTAAATTATATCTCGTTTCCAGAAATGTATATTATAACATTTCATAACATGCATTGATATCAAAACATACGTAGTTTCATTGACCAGTTTAAAAAATGCGACTTTTTTTAAAAAAGTTTTGTTATTAAATATTTGATTACTACTTCTGCCGGTTTTTCAAAAACTGAAATTGCTCATTTCCAATTTTATTTTTACGATTTATGCATAGAACTTACGGTCAACACATCAGCCTTACTGTCTTTTAACTTCTGAACTATTAGAAATTAAATTTTTGTATCACAATCTTTTTACCTATTTGGCACAGTTTAACCATAAAATGCAATTTTTGATTTTCCATTATTTTTTATGCTATCAAAATTTGAATTTTCGGTTTTTAAGGAAAATTCAAAAAGTTCTTATGATATTCTTTTTGGACATTCAAAAAGAAACATCTTTCTTTTCTCAACAGTTTTCCATGTCGTGCGTTATTTCGCTTAAAATCTTGATTTTCCTGAGTGTTTTGGAATTTTTTAAATGCTATAACTTTGGTAAATTTTGGTTTTATCAAAAAAATGCATTCATACAGACAGACATATTCCTAAAAACCTGTTTTTCGGATTCTGGGGGTCTCAAAACGTGGACATTTGACAAAAACAGGGGGGGCGGGCTCAAATTTGACACAAATCTAATACCTTCTCTGATGAGAATGCAAAAAAATTAATAAAAATGATTTGAATGTTTGAATGGAAAATATATTCCATATATTTTACACATAAATTAATTATTAGCTGATTAACTATTTTCACAATATTAAATAACGTGAACATTAAATGTTAGTTCTTCAAATAATTTTAATTTAAAGAGTGAAGTAAATAAAAAATTCTTTGAATCTTTAAATTGAAATATATTTTAATAGGTTTGATCACAATTTTATAGCTACAGGATAAATTTTCGACCGCACATTTTTGTTATTCACATTTATAATTATATTAATTATTATTGATATTAGTTTCCGGATTTATTACTTTCGTTAAGTCATGCACTTGAAATCGCCAAATCATTCGCCCTTTACTGTTGATAATATTAATTGTAAATACAAAATTATACGTTACATGGATTCACTGCATACATTATTTCAGAATATAATTTCAGCAGGAATTTAAGTGGGCAAAAATTTTAAGCAAATAAATAGTTATTCGAAAATTGGCTGAATAATAAAAGTGACTATAAAATTTGGCGCGCGACTGCGCTCTCGTATTTAGTTCCTCCCGGTTTAGATATTCCTAGAATGCTGGTCCTTGAAATTTCTCAGGGGTCAAGGCGAGAGAGGTGGCGGATGTCGCTATTTGCAGGCAACTCCCGACACTGGTACTATACCGAAAGTTAGGTGTATATATAACTGGTATAAGTACATTCACAGTTTTTCTACTTAAAATAAATATATTAGCATTAAGAAATAAAGAATAAAAAATAAATAAAATTGATTGTGAAATCCAAAACTCAAAGTTTTTAAGAAACGAAAGTGACAAGTTAAAATAGTTGTAGGACTTACCGGATAAAAATTCAAGAAAAACGATTTTAGTTTTCGTGCTTTTATGTTCAAGTCATTTTGACGGAACCGTCATTTACATATAGTTTTCTGGATGCCAGGAAGACTTTTAACAAAAAAAAAACCGACTGACCTATTGACGAATCATTTCTGCTCTTTCATTATTTTACTAATATCAATATTTAAATTTTCTAATAAATTTAATGTTCACCTTGTTTAAACGCAAAAAACTTTTTTGATATCCTCTAGCACAGCGATTCCCAAAATTTTTTTGCAGTTTTCAGAGAGGGGCAGGGCCGCCACCCTACCATTTTTTTCCCTCTACTAGGACCCAAGAGGGATAATTGACTGTCGGTCATGCGGGAGGTTTCATGCTTCACGCGAGAGAATTAGAGTCAGTTGAGAAAAATCAATATGTGTTAAAATGTTAATAAATTAAATTTTAATTAGTTGAATCAATTTCCTAATCTGATTTTAAACAAATGAAAAGAAAGTTAATGAAAATCGGTTAATATCTTCAATACCAGTTGACAGTTCTTGTAATTCTACATGTACTTAAAGATGTGCTTAATTTCTCGAAATGTTAACCGATTTTCATCAACTTTTTTTCATTTTCTTAGAATTACAGCAGGAAAATTATTCAGATAATTAGGATTGAATTGAGCCACGTCTTTAGGATTTTAGTTATTGGAACAGCCTTAAATCGCATGACTATGAAAGGGTCCTCATAGCGGGGGGGGGGGGCTGCCGAGGAGCTGGGCCCGGGCTGGCTTCTCCCCTAGGGGGCTGCCCGGCCCGGGGTGGCTTCCCCCGACCGCGGTCGGACCGCCGACCGTCGGCATTAGTTTGGGAATCGCTGCTCTAGCACTACATTGATTTTTTATCGTTAGTGAAAAATCCTCGGAAAAATCTCCCTCTATGAGGAAACTAATTTATTAGATACCTCATGAGGAAGTCAGAAGTTTATTTGAGCTCCATTTAAGACTTAGAGCTAGATTCGAGCACATTTTTTGCTTTCAAGGAAAACATTAAGCCAATTTTATGTCGTGAAAAAGGACTGATTTTTTGTTTACAAGAACATTTTTATTGTTTTGAAATCCAAAAATAGTTAATGAACTTCGAGGCGGTATTTTCTTGTGATTGTTATTTGGAATTGTAAGAATTCTTTTTCCTCAATTTTAATATTATTATAGCTTGGCCAGCATGTGCCGACTTTTTCGATTTAAAAGTTTTAAATTACGCGTGGACAGCACGGACCCATTGCAAATCACCGCTCTCGAGATTCAATTATATCTCTTATTTTGCGAACGTGTTGACAAGACAAAGGCAAATTGAAAAGTGGGTTTGAAAATAAATAGTTCTAGGTTTAAAAGCTTTTATTGAAAAACCTTCAGGCTTTTTATTATTTTACAGTGAAAACATTTTCCTGAGAAATTTTCAAAACATTTTATTCTCTGAAGAGTAGTTTTTCACGACGTCGAAAAGTGACATGGGGAAATTAGAATTCCTGGAGATTTCAAATGCAGGAAATTTAAAATGGAAATTGACTTATAATGTAGTGACTAGAATTTTCTCTCAATGTTTCTTGGCGCTTTTGAATTGATTTTTCTTAGTCATTTCTGGAAATATTCTTATGGACTACATTTGCATTCACCAGAATGTTTGTTTTACAAAAATTGTAATATATATATATATATATATATATATATAAATATATATGGGTATAAGTGTGCTTGCGTGCGTGTGTGTAGGAGTATGAAAAATTGATGCTTGAAGCACATTTGTGAATAAAGATATGCCTGTTTATTGAACTTGTTTTTTTGTCTTGCCATATTATGTATTTTGAAATTAAAAACCCGTTTCTAAATTTTAATTTTGATTGTTGAGACATTTGTATATATTTCAATTTTATTAGATATTGACTTTATATAACTATTATCATGTGAAATCTGTAAGATCACGTTGTGGGTTATCGATCCAGTGTTCCGATTCCGGATAACGCTTTTGTCAAAATATATCTACTTACCAACAAAGTTAAGAATGGTAATTCTTCGTTAGTTTATCATTAAAATTAGTAGCGATCAAAATGAATTTATGTCTGGTGGGGGCTTGCAAAGCGCAACCCGCTCTGAAAAAACGAACAGGCCTGAAATTTCGGTAAAAAAATGTCTAAAACAAAAACTGCTGGAAGAGTTATAGTTTCGGCTTAACATTTTCATCGGTTTCTATATTTAAAAAGTATGTAAGTTGAGTTAAATAACATTTTCTGAGTGGAATATTTGGCCATTCCAAGAAAAAACTATTATCTTATAATGATATCATATAATATAACATTAATGATTGATATTATAAAATTTTATATAAAGTAACAGATTCATAATTATGAAACAAACAAATCGAATTAAACGTTAAATTTCATTTTTACATCTTCAAAAATTTTAGGTTTCTAAAAGTACGTTGGACGTATGTTAGCCATACGATGGATATTTTGTAATTTAGGAAAACAATTGTGAAGCCTGTGATAAAGAATAGGAATTTTTATAATTTATAGATTAAATCGTATCGCCAGTATCGTAAACGCTTTTGTTTGTTTTCCTCGGCTTTATTCCTACAATAATAAGGATTTTGTCGTGAAATTTTGGGAAAGGATAGCGAACATGCTAACGGGTGGCAATTCACTCGGAAATCAAGGGTTCTAATGCTCATTTAACTTGATCGAAATCCTAGAAAACAGTATGAACTCAATGAAATCAGCAACTGCAACTTTTAAAATGAATACAATCTTTTAACATTAGTTAAACTTTAAGATCACAGTGAAATCATACGAAATCATTTGGTCTCAAGTGAATTCAAGACTCAACTCAGTGGAACGCAGTGAATCAGTGTCTCTAGAACGTGGGATTTTTCGGCCCCCACCACTCTCTTATCTGGGAGCGACACATTCAAACGTAGCGTGTCGGTGATTCGGCTTTGTTAAATGCTGCGAAGCCCAGCCTCGTGTAAAGTCGAAAATACACGAGCAGGAACCCAGGCTCTCCGGACTTTACGAATGACGATCTAGCTGCTCCTCAAATCTATTAGGTTTTGAAATCCCGAGTTACCTTAGAACCATTAGGTTTAAATGTTTCAAATTTAGTGCTGCATGCCTTAATCATATTTTTAGTAAACAATTGATTTTTAACAAATAAAAAACAAATTTTCGACAAGATAGTTAAATTTTCAACCTAAGAAATTACTTTTAAAAATACATTTTTTCACTTAAACATTGTAGTGCATACTAAAGTTTTTAGTTCAAAACATTAATTTTTAAACCCAAATAAATGCGAAGTTTAAACAAAAAAAATTAATTTTTTTCTGAAACAAGTAAATTTTTATAGAAGAATAATTGAGATGATGGATGAAACAACTCGACAAGCGCTCGAAACCGCAAAAGAAGTATTGTCCAGCCGGAAAAATCTATCGATAAAAAAAGTGGTCGAAACTTAAAACAAAATATACATTCGTATTCAGCTTGACGTGGCCGACACATTTTTTCATGAAACTTTTTGATTCGATAATCAGTACTTAAGATAAACAATAAAAACTTAGAAAACTTTCCGATAAAAAATCGATGTTTTGCAAAACATAACTCGCGATTTTTCGGCCGTTTGTTGATAAAAATGCTTTACATTTATATGGTGTATTCTTAATGTATAAGCGATGACTTAAAATAACGCACTTTACTTAAAAAGCTGATATTTTTGTGTGTGTTTAATAACAAATTGATTCCAAACGAAAACCACGTTTTGCCAACTTCTACCAGTGGGACGGTCATCGAAAAAATGTTAGTTGAAGTAACTTATCACGAGAAAGTTGATCACTAGACTTTGAAAAAGTTTTTCTGAAAATTTGAAGAAAGTCAGTCGAAAATTGTGGAAATGGCAGCGAGTTGAAGTCAACACACGCTGCCGCTGCTGTGCTCCGTTCATCAGCCTTTGTTCCTCAGCAGCTAACCAGCAGCGGCAAAGAGCAACAAAATGCTTCAGCAGCTGCCATTTCTACAATTTTTGACCAATTTTTTTAAATTATCAGAAAAACCTTCTCAAAGTCTATTGAACAACTCTCTCGGCAAGTTGTTTCAACTCATATTTTTTCGATAACTGTTCCACTGGTCGAAGTTGGCGAAACGTTGTTTTCGTTCGGAATTAATTTGCTATTAAATAAAAACAAACATATTCGCGTTTTAAACAAAATGCGTTGTTTATAGTCATTGCTTATATATTGAGAATACACTATACGAATTTTAGGCATTTTTATCAAATGGAATTTTCAAAGAAAGAAATGAATTTTTAACTAAAATGATAATGTTTCAACGAAAAATTGAATAGATAAATTTTCAGTTGAAAAATAATTATCAGCCCCAAAAAATCAAAGTTTCAACAAAATATTTAAATTTCTAAGTAAAAAATTAAATTTTCAAACAAATAATTTCATTCTCAAACTAAGAACTTTCTACGGAAAACAGAAATTCCAAATTTTCAAAATCAATTTTAAAATAACAACTTGTTTAAAGAAAATAGATAAATTTTCAAGGAAAAACGTTTACATTATCAGTTTGAAAAATAAGTTTAAAACCAACAATTTTTTAGCAAAATAGTTTAATTTCCAAAAGAATAGATGAAATTTCAACCATTTTATAACAAAATAAAAGAAGTTTCACCAAAAAATGAATTTTCATCCAAAGAAATGAATTCTTGATTGAAATAGATGAATTCTTAAACAAGAAGAATAATTTTCTACCAAAATAGAAGAATTTTTGACTGAGAAAGGTCAATTTTCTACCAAAAAAATGCTACCAAAAATGATACAGTTAAATTTTTAGTATAAGAAAATGTTTTTTCAACAACAAAGAAATCGAATTTTTAACAAAACAGTTAAATTATCAACCAAAATAGTTATTAAAAAAAAAATTTATTTTTAAATAGTTTAATTTTCGTTGGAAGAAATGAATTTTCAACTGAAAAATGTTTAAAACCAAAAAAAAAAACACACAATCGTATTTACAACAGAATAGTTCAATTTTTAAACATATAGTTGTATTTTCAGTTAAAAAATTATTTTTTAACCAAGAATGGAATGGAATGAATTCTGAGAGAAAATTAAAAAAAAAAGATCACAATTTTTAAAAATTATTTCGTAATTTTTCCATATTATATAATTTTAGAAAAAATAAGGGATTTCATTCTTATTAAGACTTCTTGCGTCATTTTGTTACACCATTTTTTGTTATGTTTAGGTTGCTTTGAAAAATTTGCTTTCAAATTTTTGTAAGTTTACGAGATATTCAGAAATTTTGAACCGATTAAAAAATAATAAAAACTTGCAAAAAAATCAGGAAAAATTTAAATAATGTTTTAAGATTAGAAGATTAAGAGTTCGAATCGAATTTCAAACTTAAATTGTTCAGAAGTGTAGATTTGCAAAGATTCAAAAAAATAAACTTTATAAGCTTTAAGGAAATTCCGAAAGATTTGAAGGAGATAAAATTATTCTTCTTAAAATTCCTGTAAAAAATTTAGCAGATTATATAAGTGAAGCGTTTTACATCTTGAATGCTTTTTTAAAATTTTAAGAAAAAGGTAGTCAGTTAAAAATATTTTTTTAGAATTTATTTTATTTTAAACGTATAAGAAATATTTAAAAACTTGATAAAATTTCTCAAAATTTTTCAAAATTTATCAAATATTTGTTTATATCTTTCAAATTTCTAAATGCATCTTAAGCATCTTAAGAAACTTTGTTTATTCTCCTGAAACCTGTCGAACTTCTTTTAAAGTACCTAAAGTTTATCTTGCGTTTTTAAAACACTTCTAAACTTTAATTTTTTTTGAATCTCATCAATTCTACTAAATATTTCCAGATTTCACTTTATAATTTACCTTTTTTAAACTTTTTAATCTTATCAAATTGAAGCATTTTGCTTTAAAATCTTCTACACTCTTCTTCGAAATTTTAGGAAATCGTTTGATGTGTTTTACAATTTGCTTGAATTTTTTTTAAAGTACATTTTTTGTAATAACAATTATTAAAAATTCTCACACGATTATTATAAAAATAATTCTGTTTTTCTAATCTTGTTAGACCTTCTAATCTCTAATCTTTAAAAATTATTCAAATTTTACCTGATTTTTTTAATTCTGCAAAATTAAAAAAAAAATGCCTTTAAAGTTTTTCAGATGCTTTGAGTATATTTAAAATATTTTGCAATGTTTTAAAATATTAAAATATAATCTTTTCAAATTAATTTTTTTTTTTTAAATTATGTTACTTATTCCGTTAAAAATCGTTATAAGTTTTAATTATTTTCGAATAGTTTCCAAATTTTTAAATATCTCTTAAGCTTACTCAAATTTTAAAGAATTATGTTCCTTAATTTTTATAAAGTTAAGTAATTTGAAAAGATTAAAAAATTTTGCCTCAAAATATGTTGCGTACTTTTTAAACATTTTAGGACATAACAAAAAATGTTTTGTAATAGTTTTTCTATTTTCTCGTAGAATTCATTCCGAAACAATTATTTACATTTTTTCCCAAGGAGTTTCTTTCATTATCTTTCATTATCTGAAAGTCCTTCGTTTATCGACTTTTATTATTATTTTTTTATTTTCCATACATATCTATTATATTTTATCAAAATTTAATATACAAATCTTAAATGTTAAGTGTATTTAAATACTAAAATTTTTAATGTTTCCAAATTTTTAAAAATAATTTAACAAATTTTATTTGTAATTAAAATAAACTTTTTTAAATCTTATTCAACTTATTTCAAGTACATTTTTTAGAATATTTAAAATTTATGTAATAACTTTTTCTGATTAGAAATAATTAAATATCTTGCGCTTAAAAGCGGGGATTCTGCTTGAGAAGAAATGTGCTAAAAGTAATTTACAAAACAATCATTCGAATTTTAATTTTAAAGACTGATTATTGTACACAATTTCTAGGCCCATATATATTATTCATCTATAAGAATTTTGAGGGTTTTCGGTTTTTTGAATCAGTTTATCCTACGTTTCCAAAACTCTTCTGAAGTTTAAATTATTTTTAATCTCATCAATTCTCCTCAATTTTTCTTGAATGTATTTGATTATTTACTTTTAAACATTGCTTTTAATCTTATTGCATTAAAAAATGTTGATTTTAAAACCTTCTGCACTCTTTTTTCGAAATTTTTGGAAATAATTTGATGTATTTAAAAATCTTCTTTTATTTTATTTTATAGCACACTTTTCAAAATAAAAAATCATTAAAAATTTTCACGAGATAATTAGGGAAATAATTCTTTTTTCCTAATCTTATCAGGTCTTCTAATCTATAAAAATTATACCAATTTTTCCAGATTTTTTTTATTTTGCAAAATTAAAAAAAATAGTCACCTAACATAATTTTTTTCATGTTCGTTAAAACTTAACAAATTCTTGAAGAGTTTTTTGATTTTGATCTATTTATTATAATCTTACCAAATTGAAACATTTCGCTTTAAAAACTTCTACAGTCTTCTTTTCAATTTTAGGAAATCGTTTCACATGTTTAAAAACCTTTTTCAATATTCTCATAAAGTAAGTTTTTTAAAATAAAAAGTCATTACAAATTTTCCTACCAACCTTGAAAAAGTTTTGTTTCTAATCTTCCGGACCTTCTAAGCCCTCTAATCATTAAGAACTATTCAAATTTTTCCTGATTTTCTTTGAAATTCGGTAAAATGAAAAAGATTGCCTTAAAATCTTCAGATTCTATTATTGAAAATTTTAAACATAGTTTAAAATGTACTGGAATATTTGAAAATTAATTTTTCAAAATAAAAAATTATATTAATTATTTGTAGAAACCCAAAAGAATTCTTTTCATTTTCGTGAAATCTTGAAAAATCTTTCTGCAAAGCTTTACAAATTTTAATTATTTTCTAATCGTTTCAAAATTCCTGAATATTTCTTAAACTTACGCAAATTTAAAAGGACATTTTTTAAACCAAAATAAATTTGTTTTAAAATGTGCAACAAAATTGCGCAACAAGGCTTAATAAGAATTAATTTCCTTATTTTTTTTCTAAAATTATAGAACATATCAAAATTGCCTGAACTTTCATTCTCTTGACACCCTGCGAAACTCCAAATAGCCATTTAGCCACCGAAAACGATTCGTGAAATGGGGGGGGGGCTCGGTCTCGTTCTCGGTAATTTTCGGCTCTACAGGAGGCTGGCCTACGCAAAATGTAGCAGAGCCGACTCACCGACAGACTACGTTTGAATGTGTCGTTCCCAGATGGGAGAGTGGTGGGGGCCGAAAAATCCCACGTTCTGGAGTTAGTGTACTGCTCGAAGAGTAGCACGTGTGAAGACTATAGCATTTTTATACGTCGACAGTATGCGCATTTTTCTCGTTGGTTGACGTGAAAGTCTGTAGAAGAATGTGTTCACTGTCGTGAGAGCACTTAATGTGATAATTAAATTATTAATAATTTTTTGCACATTGAAGAAACTTAACCTCAAAAAGTTTTTCACATATTACATTTGATTTTATACCTTCTATAAGATACTTACACTTTTTCAAATATTTTTTTCGATCATTTGATAGTTTTATCAAAATCCGGTCAATCACTGTACATGAATTTGTAGTGCTTGAAAAGATCTTTCATTTTTTAAAAAGAGTTGATCCAAATTCTAAATATCTTGTATAGTCGTTAAAAAAATTATTTGGACAATAAATATTGTTGTGTACTTAACATCAAAACTCTTTTTTTTGTGTTTTCTGTGGTCACTTACTTAAATAATTGTCTTGTCAAAAATCAGATCTTTTAAAACATAATTTTTCTATTACTTTAAAAATAAAAATAATATTACAGACGTCATTTCAAATCAAAAACGTTTGTTTATAAATTTTAAATCTTACAACAAGCATTGATTTTTAAAATGTTTTTTACAATTGAATTTTATGTTACTATTGATTATTACCAATTTCCAAAAAATGATTGAATTTAAATAAAAGATGACTTATTTTTTTGGGAAAAACATTCTCTACAACTCTCCTATTTCCAATCTCAAAAAGTCAATTTTTCTAGCGCAGAAATGGATACAACAAAATTTTAATGGAAATTTTTTAAAACAAATGAATATATTTCAAGATTATTTACCTATTTTCAAAATTATAAACAGTAGAGTTGTAGGTAATGTTTTCTCCTAAAAATAAGCCCTAATTTATGAAAATTAAAAAACTTTGGATAAAATTGAAAAAAGCGACGGTTACAAAAAAATGAAATACAAAATTTCTTTCAAAAAAGAAATTATTTTTTCTTTTATAAGACATGTCTGAGAATACAGCCACACACAAAAAGGTGTCGAGCAAAAAAATAGCGACCGGCGTAGTGTTGTAGTATTGATCGAGATTAGTTAAAATCCAATATTTTTTAATTTTCTGCTTACCAGTTTTTTTATTCGATCTTGAATTTTTAGTCGAGGTTGTATTTTTCTAACTTAGCTGTTTAACATTTGAAATTGTTTCTTTTTTAACTTTTGAGTTGATATTTTCAAAGCTTTCATATTAAAAGATATTTATTGAAGCTTAGGTTTTGAATAAATTTTTTTATAACAGTTAATAACAGGAAAATTATAATTTTTAAAAATGACCAACATTTTTCTTGTAAACGGCAAAACGGATATTTACAGCTGAGAAGTCAACATTTTTATTAATGAATGTCTATTATAGAAATATGCTTTTTAATTTATAAAAATTAATTTGTTAATAAAAATCTCATTCGTTTATAAAAAATTTATAGTTTAGCTTGAAGAAACAATTTCAAATGCAAAGCAGCTCAATTAGTAAAATCCAACCTTCACTGAAAAATCAGGGGCAAAAAATCTGGTAAGCACAAAATTCCAAACTTTAGGATTTCGACTATTCTCGACTAATTTACGAGGGTAGTTCAATAAGTCCTTAGAATGAAGTATAAAAACAATTTTTTTTTGGGTAATTTTTTTTTTTATTTTTCAACATAATCTCCTTGGAGCTCTA
>NC_046661.1:50174602-50181136 GCF_010883055.1 Belonocnema kinseyi | reverse complement strand
ATCCAGTTCTCGCTTCTGGGCGCCCACTTTCCTTAATTTTGAGTTTGTGAGATTTCACTTGCAAAGATTTTTTAACAACTTCAAAAAAAGTAGCCTATTGAATCTGTTAATCGCTGATGCGATAGTAGATCCTGAATCAAGACATAATTACATTTCCAACGATTTTCTAATTAAAAACTACTTTGAAATACGGGGACTCAGAATATAAAGAAGTCAACTACGATTTAATAATAATTAGGAGCCTCAATTTGTAAGACAAGTGTTTTTCTTTTTAAATGTAAATAACACATCATTACGTTTCAGATTTATCGTCCTTCCAGGATTGGTTCCGACATGTCTACTCGGTACCAGTTTCCTGACAAGGACACAGTAAGTTGTCCTAGATCCTGGAATCTTAGTAAGATAATAATTAGTACTAAATAAATGATGCTACTTGATTTGATGTTTAAATAGATCAAAAGAAGAATATTACAAAATAAAATTCAGAAAGCTCTAATTTTCTTGCGTTTTATTAGCATCCATTATATACATCTTATCATGAAATGGATATTCAAAAACCCTATCAGAATGAAGGACATTTAAGTCAAATTAGAAAGATTCCTAAAATTGATAGTTGACTTATTAAAGTTAAACGGCAGTATTCTTGGCAGGCTTACTGTAATGTAGATATAGGCCCGACGGTGTAAATCGTTCCTTTGGAACCAATTGCTCACTGCCGTGCTGCTGCGGTCCGTGTCCTTATCTTCCTGCGTGCGTAACGAATTTTTATTGGTAAAGACATACTTGTGTGCGTCGCCGTTCGGACCGCAATACAACAACGGGTTGCACGCGACTGCATATTATAAAAAAGGCCTACTTGCGTAGTTAAAAGTACCTCAAATAAAACACAAATGTTTGCTGATATCCTGTCTTGAAAAATGTAATCCTTTTTATGACAGGAATATGACTTTATTAATAAATTATAGTATGTTACATCATGTGTAGTATTATACATGTGTTTACAAGGAGATAAATGTTTTTAAAACGAGTCTTAGGAATATGGCAGAAGGCCATACAACCGACGTGGAGTCATTTTATGGCTATAATTGGTAATCTCTATTGTGTGAAATGTGAAAGTGTTTTGGTCAGAGTCAATAGAACTACAGTAAATCACACGGATGGCCACTTGTCATGACCGTGAGAAAGGTGGTCACAGTGTACGATGAAATCTCGACAGGCTGCTGAAACCCTTGTTGAAATTAAGGACACGAAGTGACCCAAGAATTACAGCTTTCTACATCCATCTCGCAAGTACCTTGGCATATTTTTGGCATGCGAATATGGCTTTTAGGTTACGAGCCAGTGATATTTTCGCACTGTGGACAGCACCGATAAGAAGGACAGTTACTTTAACCAATAATTTTAGGTATATTCTTTGCAGCTCTCTTTTAAGGTGTTCTTCTCAATCTCCTTGGAAGCGATGATGAAGTTGGCCTGAGTCAAAAATTTGATCACGATTATAGTTCGTTTCTAGAAGTCTTGGAAAACGATGTCAGGCTCGAGTGTGAACAATTGACTCCATCTTCCTCAGATCGATCGGTAGGCGAACATCGTTCTCGCTTTGGTAGAACAGCCAGATAGTTTGAGGTACTCTTCGAGTGCTTACTCCTTCGACCATCTATGTTTTTATAGATTTGTTTGAAAGTGTTTATGCATTTTGTTGTCGAATAGCACTTTCCTCCCTTCTGATGTTAAAATCCAGGCAAAGGGTTTCGGCCGTATGCACCACGGCTTTGTAAGGAAAAGCTTCTTTGCTTATCATCTGGTGTTTCCTAACGATTTCCAGGAGAAGATCGCTGTCATTTATAACGTTTTAGCTATATTTATAACGATTCGGTTATGAAGACATTGCATGGTCTTACGTTTGACGATAGCAAGGGTCGTAAGCTCTTTCTTCGTCGATTGAACCACTTCAAACTAGTAAAGTAGAACTGGAACGGCAAGCATCCTTAGGAACGCTAACAATCTTTCCTTTCTATAGATGAACCTAGATACGTTTGTCTAATTCAAAATCTATAGCAATCTTTCTTGGGTTCTTCTTGACGATATTTAAATCACTCTGAAGTTTGCTTTTACCAGAAGCATAGATCTTGAGGTCATCCATATAAAAGATATGAGTGACCTTATGCTCATAACGATAAGTGTCGCCATAGAGGTCCCCAGAAGAATGTTTACTGGGATAGACAGAGGCGGAAGTGTGATGCAAAACAGCAAAGGCCTCATGTACGCGGTGTGTTCAAAAAGTAAGGTGACTTTTCAATTTTCGCGGGCTAAGTACATTCAAGTTTTAAATTTTTTGTTTTGTTGTGTTGGTACACTCATCACGATCATATCTTCACAGTTTTGACTACATAGCTCGTGTTGTTTTTCTGGCAGAGGTTTTTCTGTGGGCATATCGGTTGGCTCATGCTATGCTATCTTTTCGGACGTTTTGGGCATGAGACGTGTGTTAGCGAGATTTGTTCCAAAACTGCTTAATTTTGATCAAAAGATCCATCGCATGACCATCGCTCAGGAGATGTTGAATGAAGTCAATTATGATCCTGATTTTCTCAAAAGGGTGATAACTGGGGATGAATCGTGGGTATATGGTTATGACATCGAAACTAAAGCCCAATCGTCTCATTGGAAGCATCCTGATTCTCCAAGACCGAAAAAAGCACGTCAAGTTCGGTCAAATGTGAAGGTTTTGCTTACTGTCTTTTCTGATTATTGTGGCGTAGCGCATCAGGAATTCTTACCACAAGATCGTACGATAATGCACCTGCTCATTCATCGTTGCTTGTGAAAGATTTTCTGACCAAAAACAGCACCACAGTCATGCCTCAGCTTCCATATTCACCGGATTTGGCCAACAGTGACTTTTTCTTTTCCCAAAACTAAAGAAACCCATGAAAGGATATCGATTTTCAACTTCGATGATTGGAAAAAGCGTTGACACAATTGTATTATATCTGAGTGGGATTACTTTGAAGGGGACAACACAATATTTTTTGAGAAAACCATAAAGTCACCTTATTTTTTCACACCTCGTATCTCCCTGATAGATACTCGACTAGAAGGTGCCATTGTGAGTTGTCACACGACAATTTTCAGATGAGATAGTAAATATAGTTTTCCGGAATCAATTGTTCGAACAATCCCGTTGTTTCGAACAGCTGTAAAGATCTCATACAGAACGTTCACACAAGTTATTCGACTGTATTTTCTCTGGGTTAGACAAGTTGGCTTTTTTAGTAGGAGAATAGTGCGCCTTAACACCAGCCACTGCGGAATGGGCGTTTTCGACTTTAAATATGATGTGAATATGCGGGTCAAATGGTAACGTCTAGAAGTAAAGTGCCACAACTGGAAGTTATGAATACCATCTGGTCCTAAAGCGGAAAAATTCTTCGTACGCCTGAGTATTTTTTTCACCGCTTGGGCAGTGATGGAATGCCATTAGGGTGGTTCAAAAATGCATGGCAAAATTTTGTTGTATGCTAGAGGGCAACGATCCCCCCCCCCCCATTTAATGCTAAATCCGAAAAAAGAAACTCCTTAATTTTTAATTTTTTAATTTTTGTATTTTTAACAGGTGACGGTTTTGACTTGAAGTTTCCAATGTAAAATGCATAGAGAAAAATCACTTTTTTTGAGTTTTTAGAATAATTTTTCAGGGTTTGACACCCCTCAAATACCCCTACGAGTACCTGAAAACTATCCTTAAATCCAAAAATGTCAATTTTTCATGAAATCGACCTTTTGAACACTGTATTCTCGCAATTTTTTACATAAAATTATTAATATTGGTCTAGTGGATATATTTATTATCATTGGTTGATTAATTTTCAATTATTCAAACAAATGGAATTTGTTTTAATAGTTTTTTCTCGGAAATTCGTTTTTCCTCCAAAAATTATTACTGAGTCTAGTAGAATATTTATTAACGTTGGTTAATCAATGTTCTATTATTCAAACAAATGGGATTTGTTTCAACAATTTTGTTTGAATTTTCGTTTTTTTCCCTAAAAATTATTACTATTGGTCTAGTGGAATATTGTTTAACATTGGTTTATTAATTTTCAATTGTTTAAACAAATAGAATTTATGTAAATAATTTTTTTATTAAAAATTACTAATATTTCTTTAGTGGAATATTTATCAATAATGTTTGAATAATCTTATTTGAAAAAAAATTTTGTAATAAAAATTATTACTTAAATATTACTTATTAATTATTATTAAATTAATTATTAATTAGTTATTAATTATTACTGATAAAAATTCCAATAGACCAACAGTATTAATTTTTTTAATCGAAACGAAGTTATTTAAACAAATTCCTCCGGTTTAAATAATGGAAAATGAATGACCTAATGTTAATATATATTCCACTAGATCAATAGCAATCATTTTTAGGGAAACAACGAATTAAAAAAAATTATTCAAACAAATTCCATTTGTTTAAATAATTAAAAATTAATTAACCAATGATAATAAATATTCCATTAGACTAATATTATTATTTTTAAGTAAAAAAAGATCAGAATACAGTGTTAAAAATGTCGATTTCATGAAGAATTTGCATTTGTTGTTTTAAGGGTAGTTTTCAGGTACTCGTGGTGGTGTGTTAGGGGTGTCAAACCCATATATATCATGCATGAAATTCTTCGTTGGATAATTCTCTACAGGCCCCCATACTTTCCCGTCACAGTTTTTCAAACCCTAAAAAATTATTCCAATAACTCAAAAAAATGATTTTTTCCCATGCCTCTAAAAAATAAAAGCCCTTTAGAGTCACCCTAATGGCCATTCATCTTGACATGTTATGAAGTTTTGGCCAAACTTCTAGAAGCGTATAATATTCTTACTTTCTGCTTTCAACTCATGTGTTTTCGGGATCTTGTATACCTTTATCCAAATGATTTTTACCTCCTTAGGGTTGGTAGATTTTTCACAGAAACTTCATTATCTGATTAATGATCTTCAGTTACTGGGCATACTTTCGATGAATCAAAAGACCAAAGACGCTTGCATCAACTGAATAAAAAGATTGAATCGGCAAGTCAGAATGCGTCCCATGTTCATTGTGTGCTTCCCTACATAACATCTGGTGGATCGAAGGGCCTATTACAAATCTGCCAAACGCGCGTATCCTCGGGTTGCTGATAGAGGGACCTTGTAATATAAGTTTCTGCATAATATGGTTACAATTATTAATAAGAAGTTTTGGGAAATAGTCCCGTGTTCAGTGTGTGATTAACTATATAACATCTGCTAGGTCATTCACGCAGCATATTGTTGACAAAATACGGGTGCTATCTGACGCAAGGAAGAAAATAAAGTAGATAGAAAAATGGATTCGGAAGAATCAACAGTTCCTAGCTAAACAGTTGAGCTCCTTCAGCGATCTTCCTGTTCCTGCTTATCAACAATTCACCAAAGCCGAACGATATAGAGACTTTTTGGGGAGAGGTATAGTATACAAGTAACTTATAGGTATAAAGAACTTCTCCACTATAGGACACACCCATTCACAGTGGCTGCTGTTAGGATGCAATACACTCCTACCGAAAATGAAACTTGTTCAAGTTACAGATTTACAGGCTAATAATTTGTTTGAACACACTGTATAAGATCTTCACAGCTGTACTAAACAACAGGATTGTCCAATGAATTGAGCCTGAGTGGAGAGAGACGTACGAATAACGTGCAATGAAAAATGTGTAGCAGGCTGCCGAGAGAACCTGATTATAATTAACAAGTGCATCTATAAAGAAGCAACAGTCCATCAGTGTGTCATGTCAATGGCCTGGCTGACTACCGGAAAGCTTTCGATTCATCTGCTCAGACTTATCATCTACCTGTTGGAAGGCTTGAAGGTTTATCCACACAAAGTAAGATGCATAGAGTTATTGACACCCCTGTGGAAAACTAGATTTACCATCTCAGCTGGAAATTATGGTGTGACAACGTACAACGTCACTTTACATGCGGACGTTTTTCAGGGGAACATCATGAGTCCTTTTCTCTTTTTCAATACACTTCCTTCTCTATCTTCTGCACCACAAGTTGCTTCTGGATACCTCTGTGGAGACACTAATCGTCGCCAGCATAAGGGCACTCATTTATTTTATATAGATAACCTAAGATATATGCTTCTGGCAAAACAAACTGCAGGGTGTTTTAAGTATCGAAAAGAAGTACACAGGTTAGATTTAGATGGAATTTTGATTGGCCAAGTGTTTTAAGATTCATGTGAAGAAAGAAAATATAGTTGGCGTTCTAAGGCACTGACCTTGTAGATGTAACTGTCGTTAGTCATCTAAAGGCTGGAGAGACCTATGCATACTACGCTGTGCCTTGAAGCCGCATTTAGGACATAAAATCAGTAAAAGAGTGTCTACGAAGCAGACAAAAGCATATTTTTTGAAATATATGATCTTCAAATCTCTCAGCGACCTGTAACTAATATGCTTGCTGTCTCTGTTCTACTTGAATCGTTGGGTGGGG
>NC_046661.1:50160717-50174592 GCF_010883055.1 Belonocnema kinseyi | reverse complement strand
GACGAAGAACCAGTTCACTGCCTTTGATATCGCCACGCGTAAGATCATACATATGGATAAGAGCTTGCATATAAATTCTTACGTTTCGCTATCATCCATCTGACGCCGTTAAGGCGGATTCGGACTTCTGAATTTCCAATTCTTACATAACTAAATAGTTCTAAGCGAAGCCTACACCATTGCAAATGGCAGAGATCGTCTTTTAAGCAGTGTTGCCTATTCGGCGGGAGCAGTGGAAGCGGAAGCTCCTCCTAGTCTAAGGGAGGGGGGGGGGGCATTTTGAGTTTGAGAGCTAAAAAAGCTTAGAATAATAAGAATAAGGTCTATAGAATCGAAGTAAGTTTAACGAGAGTCTTGTTTTTTCTCTTTTTTCGCTCGTAGAATTGTGATTTTTTATTTTTCTTGGAGGGCTGTGTGGGTGGTCCCATGAATAAAGGATCTTCGCTCTCCAGTTAAAATTGCAATGTGCTCCACTGCTCCTAAGTTTCATTAAGTTCGTTTAGAAAGCCACGGAGTAAGCGGCCGAGATAAGAAATCTCACAGAAACTTTTAAAGCAATATGAAAAAAAACAACAGTTTTGATAAATTGACGCAGTGTCGGCACAAAGTCAATGCAGCATCGACGATATGCGTACGCATCTGTTGCCAACTGCCTTTGATCAAAGTGAGATATATTAAATAAAAAGTACATTTGAACGTCTAAAAATCCCAGCAGTTGGAAACAGATACTTTATCGCGTTATCAAGTCATATTGTAGAGAGACCTGTAGATCAACAGTGCTTAATTCAGGTACATAGAGTTACTATATTCGCATGTCCTCCACGCGGAAACGATATTCATCTAGAGGCATAATGCGGCTCTAAGCATGCATAATACCATATTTTTCGCTCCTACGCCGTTGGCTGCGACCCTGACCTGTCGAATTATCTGAGGGAGATAGAATTAATTGTCCAAAACGAGAAGTGCCAAATTTTCTGTACCTGCGATTTTTGGACAGGAGTCTCTGTTGCATACGCGAGATTGATTTCGTAATTCAAGTCAACGAGAAACGTTTGGAGTTGCGAAACTATTACTTGTTGGTAAGCTTAAGACTATACCCAGGTGCCAAAAATATGGCAAGGCACTTGCAAGATAGCTGCAGAAAGCTGTAATCCTTGAGTCGCTTTCTTTTTTCTCAAGACACACGAGGGTTTCGCCAGGCTGTCGTTGTGAGTTCATCGTGTCCTATGACTACGAACCTTACGTTCGTGATACGTGGCTATAGGTGTGATTTATCGCAATTTAAGATTTATTTATATATTATATATACACTGAAAGATCAGATTACTCTTAATACTTCAATGTGGAAGCATTTGCAACTAATAAAAATGTAGCAAGCCTCGTAGCGCCTACATTTTAGGTTGCGTTACAGGCTTTTAACAAGTTGATTGTGAATAAATTATTTTGAAATATAACTGGTAGTTATATCGTTACATTATAGTTTGCAGTATACAATAATAAGTAAAATAAATATATAAGCGTTGCAACTTTGATAGGTGTATTGAATGATCCTCAGTTCAAATAATTTGGACAATTTCTTCGTGAGACTATATCTCCCTGAAGCACCCTTCGAAAAAACAGGTGCCTGGAGCAATGTAACCCAAGGTGTTGTATCAGTCGATCTCTTCTCATTGGGCAGGCCTTCGTTAGAAGGTCTTCTTGTTCTCTACAGTTACCATAGGGCGACACCTTACTAAATGCATTTAAGCTTTCGGCATGGTTGTTACTCCTCAGCTTGAAGGCTTTTCCTTTAGGAACACCCCTGGAGAATTGTCTGCGACAGCTGATAATGTAACCAATCTAACCGTATTTAGCAGACACTCTCAGTGCAGGAACCATCCGGTTTAATTCGTAACAAAACTTGGAATCCGCCATGATGCAACTACGCTACAGGAAACCGAACTCTAACGTAGAGTATTCCGTGGAAACATTCTAAAATCCTGAATTGCACGTGGGACACATGTCGTTGAAATTGGCTAGTACATCGATCCCTTTCGATGCAAAATTTTGAAGCTATATTCTCGGAGATCCAACTTCCAGCGAGCCAATCTGCCGTCCGCGTTTTCAAGATCGTACAGCATTACAGTTTCTTACAGTCACTACTAAAAAGTGGTAGCCTTCGAGATAGTACCTTAACTTTTTGAAGGCCCATAATACTGCTAGGCACTCTTTTTAATTTTTGGTGTAATTCCGCTCAGCCTTATACATCACTCGACTAGCGTATGCGGTCACACGCTCTTGCTTGTCCTAAATCTGCGTTGTCGCTACCCACAAATTCTTGGTTAGGCGAAAGAGTGGCTCACAGACTCTAGCGTAGTCCTTAATAAATTGCATATACCATGACGTGGTTCCTACGAAACGCTTAACTTGTTGGAAGTTTCTAGTTTGAGAATATTCAAGTATGTGGTAGGCTTTGTCGTCGTCTCCTAACAAACCATCTTGATTCACCTTCAATCCTAGACTTGACTTTCTTTCGGCAGAATTTACATTTGTCTGGGCCGAGTGTCAGCATAGCTTCGTCCAATTGCCCGATGGTTCACTCTAAACAGTAGACGTGCTCTGGTTACTGGTTGCTTAGGTTACTGGAGCACGACCAATTATAAGAGTACTGGATGGGATGCTACCTAACCCCTTCTGAGTGATTGGGGTGTGCGAAGACGGCGCTAGTGGAATATTTTTTATCCCATATTTTGATTGGTTTGATTTATACCATCAACCGACCGTAAGGTGGGAGAGTTTCTTATTTTAAGGGTAATGGCAGCTCCTCAAACCGAGCGTAAGTATGTGAAGAATCATAGAACAGCTCTATTTTGAGATATGTGGGTTAGCGATGAGATATCAGGTGCCCCTTGAAGAAAAGTGTTATGCCATGACGTCACTGGATTAATAATCAGGGTTAATGATCCCGTGATGGATGACTTATATCCAGGATGCAGTACAGAGGCCGCACTCCTTATACGCGAGCTGATTGGGCGACACCATTTTCCTGAAGACACCACATTTTGAGTTGGTGTTGGCACGGTGATTGTGGCACATTTTTCTGTTGGACGAACGTCCGCCATCAGTGATTACTTATGGCTTTTTGTGTTTGCTGAGAACGATTATGACGTCGAATTGTTAGAATATAAGATGGCATTTTTAAAATGGCAACTAATTTAAAGTATGTTAGTAGTTTTCAATTAAATCCGTAAACAGCTTGCTGCTTGGGGTTTAAGGGTCACTGATTACGGTTACCCTGTCAGAACTTAAGAATTCAAGGGGGCAGATTTGAGATGGCGACCATTTTGGACCAAATTAGCGGTTTCCCATTTAATTGGCACCAAACGTGCCGATTAAAAAAATACGCAACTTCAGTCTTATACAGGGTGTCCCAGACTCAAGTGTCGGGACTTATATGGCTCTATACAAATAAAAAAAAAATAGAAAATTCCTTTTCCAAAAATCAGTTAAAGTGTTAGTTTTTAAGTTATAAGATATTTAAGCTGGACCAATCAGGAGAACGGGATTAACAGTTGTGCGTGGGCGAGCGGGAGTCTAATGTAGTGTAGTGACCGGTGTTCTCTTGTCGCTAACCCCACCTTGGCGCTCTCTTCAATTCCACTGCGTTGGTCTAGGGCTCACGCACGGACGGCTGTTCATGCGGCGCTCCTGATTATTATTATTACACCATTATGCCATTTCCCTTTCGGAGTAGGCGTGACTCACTCGGCAGGGGAAAGGAGTATTGTGTGGAAGGAATAGAGATTTTTAAAATTGATCCAGAATTCTCGTGCTATTTAAGTAAATAACACGTTCGTTCCGCAACACTGCTTCGACCCAGGTTGCTGATCAATCTCTCTAGCAATCACCCCAAGCGAAGAACCTCACGAAGACGTTATGTAAGGTTCCCCACTAGCATACTTCTCTAGCTTCTTTTATGTTTATGCATTTTTTCATTCAGGCTCTCGTGTTTCTGTGACTTCTTATGTCTCTTCTAAGCAGGGCCTCATTCACAAATTCTAACCATTCTTTCCGCGGTCTACCTCTGGGCACGCTGCCATTTACTTTACCTTGATACACTTGTTTCGTTAGTCGATCATTTGGCATTCTCTCAACAAGTGCGAATCATCTTAACCGATTTGTTTCCCATGTGTCTACTAGCGTCTCTTCTGCACCACTTTCTTTTAGAATTATCTCGTTACTTACTTTGTCCATTAGGGTTTTCCCGCTTATTATGCGCATGAATCTCATGTTAATTGCGTTAATTTTACTCTTATCTTTTTCTCGATGAGTCCATGTCTCGCTACCGTATAGTACAGTCGGTACAAATATAGAATTATGTATTGCCATTTTAGATTTATTTGATATATTTTTACTTCTGATAAGGGGACCTGCTCTACCAATAACTTTCTTACCTTCATTTATTCGTCTATCTAATTCCTCATCTATCTTCCCATCCCCAGTAAATAAGCTACCAAGGTATACGAACTTATCAACTTGTTCAATTCTCTCATCATTTAATAAAATATTGCATAGTGTTTTCTCACTCTTTCCTTCGAACACCATAGTTTTTGTTTTATTTGCGTTAATTTTGAGGCCCATGCTCTTCATGCTTGCATCTAGTTTATTCAACATTCTTTGTAAGTCTTCGCCAGACTCTTCCAAAACAACCTTATCATCTGCGAATGCTAACCCTCGTACCCTTACTGTTTCGAGATCCACACCCTCTTCGTCGAAGAGAGCCATTCTTAAACACTTGTCCATAAATAATATAAATAAGCATGAAGGCATAACGCATCCTTGTCTAACTTAATATTTGATCCGTACATGACCTTCCTGGCATAAACCAACTTTGGACTTGCCAAATCTTTGCTTCTGTTATTTTCATTACCCTACGAATAAGTATTTTTGAATATATTTTCCTTACGGTGCTTAATAAGGTAATCCCTCTGTAATTATTGCACTCGCTTTTATCTCCCTTTCTCTTGTATATTGGTACGATAATAGCTTCTTTCCAATCGTCTGGGACGTCTCCCATTTTGAAACATAAATTTATCAATTCGTACAGTCTATGTGGTATGCACGCGCCACCGTGTTTAAGCATTTCAGCGTTAATACCGTCTACCCCGGCAGCCTTACCGTTTTTTAAGTTCTTAATTATATCCCTAACCTCAGTGAGACAGACTTTTTCAATTGATTTTTCCATCGCATCGTGTTCAACATCGCAGTTGTGGTGTCCTATAGCTTCATCTCCGAATTGTCTCCTAAAATAGTCTCTGAAAGCCTCTAGTATTCCGTCTGCATCATATACCATTTCCCCCCTACTATTTCTCATGTTGACAATTTTTGTACTTTTGTTTCCTTTAATTTTTTTATAAAGTAGTTTCCTGCTTTCTTCAAAGTCGTTTTGTATTTTTATCTCTTCTTCTGTTCTAATTGTATCTTTAATTTCTTTAACTAATCGTTTAAGTATCCTGTTTTCGTGTCTATAATCATTTCTACGTCTACTTCTTTCCTCATTGCTAAAACCTGCGATGTTCAAAGTTCTCTTGTACGCTTCTCTTTTTGCTTTTTGGGCAGCCTGAATTTCATCATTCTACCATGCATCACCAGAAATTCTTCCCACAACTGCGGTACCACACACTTCGATCGTACAGCTTAAACATTTCGCATTAAACATTTTCGCATTTTATTATGAATGCGATACACTCATGTCGATCAATCGAAATTTCTGACGAATTAAACAAAAATCATAAGAGTATTTTGATTTCAATTGTTTATAACTAATTATTATTGAAAACCATTTCACCTAGTTTTTGATAATAATTACATGACATGGATCCCTAAAAACTACGAACAAAAAGGCGGAAAGAACACTTTCCATTGCCTTTTAAAGGGATAAGGTATCGAGGTCATCAGGGCTTGCGTATAGAAAAACATATGCGATGTACCGGTGACCGAGAAGGTATGGTTTAGTTAAAGAACACGACTACTTACTAGCCCCTAGCTCTCGAGGCGGCAGATTCGAACAATCTCTGGGTGGCAACCATACTATCTCGCATAGATCCACCTCAGGACCATTATTCGAGGGGGCTCTCCCTGTATGCAGTAATACTTGGTCTGCAATTCCACTGAGGACCTCCTGTAATTTGATTCGGCGATAGCCGTCTTCAATATTCATTTCCGGTTCGTATTCCGATGGTTGGACTACTTCGGGTACCGACGCCGTCGTTCTTAATGATCGTATAGCCCGGGCCCGTAAAACCTGCAGGGATCCCGATATGCTATGGCCACGCTAGCCTAAATATTATCTGAGGTCATCTTTACACATCTATAACACGTGACAGGGGATCTCAATGTTCCGTTCGTCCGCAAGTTAAACATTTTGGAATAATGAAAATTTCCCTTTTTCTTCATAATCCTGGCGGGATGATAAAATCAGGTAATTATATTCGAAGTCTAAAGTGAGTTGGTGTCAGTCGTGGGCCTAAAAATTAACGCAAATAGAACAAAAATGATGGTGTTTAAAGGAAAAGATGAGAAAAACCATACGTAACAGTATCCTAAATAATGACGTAATAGAATAAGTTGATAAGTACATATATCCTGGCAGCTTATTGACTAGAGATGAAAACATAAATCGGAAGTTGCATAGGTGTATAAACGAGAGTAGGCAGGTTATCCATAGGACAAAGCGAGACGTGACCAATCAAGAAAAGTATAAGAGTAAAATTAATGCGATTAAGATGAAATTCCTGCGCATGATGGACAAAGTAAATAATGAGAGAATACTTAAACAATGTGGTATAGACAATACACTAGTTAAGACTTATGAAAGAAATTTTCTAAGATGGCTTAGGCATCTTGAGAGAATGAAAGATGAACTACGAACGGAACAAGTGTATCAAGTTGAAGTGAATAGCTGTGTACCCAGAGGCAGACCCCGGAGAGAATGGTTAGAATGTGTAAATGAGACCGTAATTCGAAGAGACATAAGAAGCCATAGAATCACTTGGGGTGATCACTAGAGAAATCGATCAGCAACCTGGATCAGTGCAGTGTTCCAAAGAGAACGTATATAAATGAATAATGCGGGAATTTTAGATCAAGCTAAAAATCGGCACCCCCTTCCCGACTTTACTGCCTTCCTCAACGAGTGAATTGCATTTTTTGGATTCTATTGAGGAAAATATTTGTGAAATGAATAATAAATTATTCATATTGAAACAGTAAAAGTGAAAGGATTATTGTTGTAATTAACTGCATTACGAAATTTTAAATTGATTTGTTTCCGATATAATCCAAAATATATTTATTGATTAAAAATGTTTAGGACACCTAAATGCACTCTTAATGGGCGCCCGCTAATATATTTATTTTTGACATATGTTAACTATTTTGGAAATTGTAAAATATTGCTATATTTTGCTATACTTTACTATAATAATTTTTATTTTATCATGATTTATATATAGTATATTATATATTTATATATTTATATATAGCATGTGAAATATGAGATTTTAAAGTAATTTCAAAATGTTGATGCATTTTTTAATTCCTGAAATTAAAAATATTACTGAAAGTTAAAGAACCTATTAAAAATGTAATAAGCTGAAACTAGGTGAGATTTTCTTTTCTTCGCTATAATAATAATTCTGCCCAAGTGCTCATTTTTTACTTTTTTACACATTCCTAAAATTTATGCGATTTTTCAAACATATTAGGATAAAATTAAAAAAAAATTTTTTTAGAATTACTTAACAAATATTGATTTCACAAACTAATTAATCAGGTTGATTGCACTTTTCATGTATTTATATATGATATTTTTTTTACGGGTTTGAGGGCCTCCGCTCCCTATACATATATTAACATTCCCGCATTAATCTAACTTATCAACTTCTCATGGTCTAATGTTTTGCCACTTACAATAAAAATATCATTTTCACGATTTCAAAATAAACTTTTACTTTGCCCTATTCCCTTGCTTTCTCTTATTTCTTTTCATATATTCCAAACTGTACTATTGTACTCCAATCGTCTTCCTTTTTTTGTTTTTTTGCAGATATTCCAGTTTCTTTAGCCCTTTGAACATCACATACCATCTATCGAACCTCGAATCCACAATCGTTTTCCATCTCTCTTCTCCTTGCTTACTAATATCTCTAACTATATCCTGCAACTTGATAACCCCTTCTCTTATATCACAAACCCTCCTCATTTTTTTCCTTTCTTCCTCCCATTTCTAAATTCCCAAGTAGCCTCTCGTCTCCTTTTTACGAACTTGGTCCAAACACACTTGTGCTTTTCTACTCCCCTCTCCCCCTTTCAGCTTTACTTCAAACCTTCAGGCTCTCCTAATTTGTCTAGTTTCCATTTTTTCCCTGTCTTATTTTTCCCTTAACATTTATCCTGGGCAACTCATTACTCATCTTAGAAATCGCTGATGCATGCCCTTTACTTTCCTAGGCTCCCTCCATCCCTGGATCTCCACTCCATAATCTTACCTGCAAATCGTTTCCCCCTCCTGCCTTAAACCAAAAACCTATGTAACAGAACTCCTCCACCCTTTCCACTGTTTTCCGGTTACCTTCCAAACGTAATCTATTTTGGCCTTTCTATTTCTGAAACACATCACCTTAGTCTTATCTACTAACAACGTCCGATCCTTTTTTCTCACTTACTACCTTTCTGCAAATTATAGGCACCTCGATTTTTAGGTAGTCTTTTAATGAAAATCTCAGCAGAAAAAAATTATAAAAATGTGAGACAATATGCGTGTTGCAGGTCAAGATTTGGCAATACTGATACAAAGTTTCAAAATGTTCAAATGATGAGTCATTATTTCCTGGCGAATGAAAAAGGTGAAATGTACAATAATCATATTATCATTTCCGAACACTCAACTATGAATAGATCTAAGTCACTAAAAATCAATTATGAAAATTATGAAAAAAATGGTTTCGTTGATTTTCTCTCTGCACAATAGTGAAATTTAGAGCCAAAAATAATAATTTCTTCATGAGTTGTTAACAAAAACGTAGGGAGGTGTCATCTCCGAAACTAAGGAACGTACAGAGATGATTCTTCAAGCAAATTACACATTTTTGGATTCTGACAGTGTTGCATGTTTTTTAATGAGCAAGAAGTTGCACTTGAATGTTTTAAAAATTATTTTCTTCTGGGAAAAATACAAAAGACTTCACGATAATCGAGGAAACTGTATCCCTTTTTATGCATCAGGACTTAGGGACTGTGTAAACAGCTTGAGTACGAGAGAAGGTCGTATTGCACGCGTAGCAGTAGTGCCAGCAAAGTGCCCTGCTGAGAATGTGGTTGCTTGGATTATCGTAGTCTTTTGCAGTTATCCAAAAAGAAAATAATTTTCTAAACATTCAAGTGCAGCTTTTTGCTGATTGAAAATACATACAACGCTGCCAAAAGCCAAAAATGTGTAATTTATTTCAAGAATCATCTCTGTACGTTCCTTTGTTTGCCGTCTGTCGCGTAAGGTTATCCGCGGCTAGAAACCTCACACTGAGGAACAGTGTTGTACGAAGGATCTTGCTTAAATTTCCCGTTTTTGCTTACCTTCTGAAGATATGGAGCAGGAGTTGAAGACGTACACATTCCGGTTGCGGCGGGATTGGTTGCTTTAAGAAATCATGATCGTAGCTTCTGGTGTCTAAAGCCTCTCATAATAATAAAATAATTAAAATTTGACCGAAATTCGAACTTTGAGAACAGTGCAAAGAAGCGAACTCTAAAGAATGGCAGCAGGGTCTGTGCCTTAAATTCTCTGTTAATTAAATTTTTGGAAGTACATTTTTCAATCAAAAAACTTTAATAAGTTAAATTATGTAGCAAAATTGCACAATATGGGTTAAAAAGAAGTCTGTTTAAATAATCAATTTTTAAGAAGCATATATAGATGAAATTCAGTTTTTTAAACATAATTGCACTAACGGAGTAAAAATGAGGGAAATATGTTTTCAAACAACATTGTAATCGGTTCATTAGAGAGAGTTATTTGACGATGTTACACAATTTAACTTTTTTGAGTTTATTTTTATCAAAAAATGTACTGCCAAAATTTAATAAAATTAATTTCATGCCAGAACAACTGAAACCATTATTATTTATTGTTTGGAGTAACGATTTGTATACACAGGGTGTCTAAAAAGTCCCGGGACGGTTCGATATTTCCTCAGGTAAAAAATTTTTCAAAAAAGTGAAGGTCATTCCTGAAGTAAATTTCAACAAGGAATTCAATGGTGGCCTTCATTTTGACCTTAAGGTTGACCTTTATGGCTTTTTAAAGGCCAACTTTGTTTTTTTTTAACGAAAACCCCCTTTTTTACATCTGTAATCGATTGAGCGGAAAATTCTACGTTTAGGTATGTACCCAAGTCATAGGTCAATTGTAACGTTCAAGATCAGTTAGAAGTTATCTGAAATTAACAAAGTTTTCCAAGAGTTCAGTGTAACTCCTGAAGTAAATTTCAACGAGGAATTCAATGGTGACCTTCATTTTGACCTTGAAGTTGACCTTTATGGCTTTTTGAAGGTCAACTTTGTTTTTAAAATGGAAACCCCCTTTTTGACATCTGCAATCGATACAGGGAAAATTCTACTTTCAGGTACGTACCCAAGTTATAGGACAATTGTAACGTTCAAGATCAGTTAAAGGTTATTTGAAATTAACAAAGTTTTCCAAGAGGTCAGTGCAATTCCTGAAGTAAATTTCAACGTGGAATTCATTGGTGAGCTCTGTATTAATTTTGGTGATCATCTTCAAGGTTTTTTCCAAGCAGTTTACGTTTACGTTTAGCATTACCCAAGAACAACGACGAGGACGTAGTAAATTCTGTTCCCTTTGGTGTGCTTGATTAGCGTGAGTCACCTTGCCTCTCACATTTCGGGGTGCTTGATTAGCGTGAGTCCTCTTGCCTCTCACGCTTCAGTGAAGATGTTCGAACTGAAAACCTTAAGCTTCTTGACAAAAAGCTATGCGATTGTAAAAATGAGTTACAGCATCACGAATCATCTCCCTATCAATCAAAGTAGCCTGTTGCAGAATCCGATTCTGCAATCCTTTGAGGGAACTGATTATCCAAATATACTCGAATCTCCTTACCGTAATGAGCCGCTGCTCCGTCCTGCTGGACCCAAATATTTTGAAAATTATCGCCTGTAATCTCCCTTATTCTTGGTATAATTGGATTTCGGAGAAGTTCTTCATATGCACGGGCATTGAGATTACCATCGATGAAGAAAGGGCCTATCAATGTATCATTCAAGATACCGGCCCAAACATTAATCTTTTGTGGATATTGTGTCTGACTCTTTAACATCCAATCAAGATTTGTGTCGTACCAATATCTACAATTTTGCCTGTTAACTTCACCTTTTAAAGTGAAAGGAGATTCATCTGAAAATACTGTATTGTACAAGAAAAGAGGATCTCTATCAATTCTGTTTATCATAATTTCACAAAATTCAACCCGACGATCAGGATCGTCCTCATTGAGCTCTTGTACCAGATGAACTTTGTAAGGATGGAAATTAATGCTTTTTAAAATATTTCGCACTGTCTCAGGAGCAACGTCACGCTCGTCACTAGCTCGACGTAAACTAAGGTGTGGGTTTTCAACAAACGCTTGGGCTATGTCCATCTACATCTCCTCAGATCCTGCAGATTTTGGCCGACCTCTGAAGGTCATTGATAGTTCCAGGATTCATAAAGCGTCTTACAGTTCTTTCAATTGTTGATTTTGAGACAGGATTTAACTATTCTCCATTACGAAAAGTGCGATTAAAAAGCAAACGAACTTGATTACAAGATCGAACTCGATCTCCCCAACCACGCGTCATCAATACAGATACCCTCTCTCGTTCCGAAAATTTAGCTTGCGCGATAATAATTTTTTAGCGAAAGATAGTAAGTATGTACTCGTTATACGTAAATTTAGCTTCGATTCGTAATATTCGTATGGAAAAACGGTATAGGACTTATGGTATCGCCTTAGGTATTGACTTAGGTCTCGAAAAATGGTATAAGACTGTATGCATAACTCTTCGGGAAGGAACAGAACTCTCAACAGAAGACCTAGAACTTATAATGAAAAATTTCTAAATGATTTTACAATATTCAACACGCTGTAACCAAGATCAATACAGAGCTCACTAATGAATTTCTCGTTGAAATTTACTTCAGGAATTACACTGACCTCTTGGAAAACTTTGTTAATTTCAAATCACCTCTAACTGACCTTGAGCGTTACAATTGACCTATGACTTAGGTACGTACCTAAACGTAGAATTTTCTGCTTTATCGATTGCAGATGTAAAAAAGGGTGTTTCCATTTCAAAAAAACAAAGTTGACCTTCAAAAAGCCATAAAGGTCAACTTCAAGCTCCAAATGAAGGTCACCGTTGAATTCCTCGTTGAAACTTACTTCAGGAATGACCTTCACTTTTTAAAAAAATATTTTACCGGAAGAAATATCCAACCGTCCCGGGATTTGCAATAGAAATCGGGGCTTCTCATGGAGAAAGAATAAGATTCTCTTTAGAAAATGATAATTTTATTTAAAATATCTGAGCTATCCTAAAGTACATTGGTCTCTAATCCCTACTCTAGTAGAATAAGTGAATATACAAATTATTGGTATAAAAATGAAAAGTGAAACCGTAGGTTATTTGCGCACTGACTTATCGTAAGAATATTAATGCACGCTTTTAGGGAAAATAATTTTATAATTGTAGACAGATAAGTTATAGGAAAGGTCAATGACACTTTCTTTTCTCAGGTGGATGTCCTTTTCACAATAGGCACCTAATATTGTCAGAGGGTTAATCCCTTACTTAGTATAATGAGGCTATAGCCCTCGCACGTAGTGACTTGGGGACACTCCCAGCTAAATATAATTAATAATTATGAGTCTTTTGTGTATATATGGCCTGTCGCTCAGGACATCAGGAGGCCCGAAATGCAAAGAGCGAGTGCCTACAAGCCTACAATATAATATTTCGACCGACACTTGGGACACGTGTTTTCGACAGAGTATAGAGGTTTTTAAATCTCTAAGTGTCTCTTGCACGAATAGTGGAGTGAGCGATGGACCCTAGATATTTCGACTCTGTTTCTATTGACGGAGTTACAGGGATTTTACCTGTAGTCGCTCAATGAACGCAGAGTAGAATATCCTGAGGATAAAATATTCATAAAATGTGGCCTCTGCCTGCAAATATTGTAAATAAATTCAAGTGAGGGAATTTTACCCTAAAAGAATTTCTAAAGGCTCGGTAAACACGGAGACATTCTTTAAAAGATTATAATATTATGAGATTTTACTCTGATATGCAAGGATCGCTTTGCAATTAAATATCTTGTCTCGACAGCTTAGGGGAGAATATCCCACTGAGTACTCTTAGAGAGAAATCAATTTGAATAAGATTTCAATGTCTTGAAATCTTATGCTTTTTGAAGAGCAAACTATCGGACAAGTTACAGAGGGTTTAGGCTCTGGGCTTCTCCTACTGATTTGCTCCTTCGACCTGTGCTTCCAGACACAAGATCCAGAAGAATATTTTTAAGCTGGGTTGACTCTTTTATAGTCCTGTTTCCAGTTCTCCCTTCTCGATCTTACGTAACGTTGTCGAGAAGGGAGTTGCTGGAGTTTGCGCTATACCAGGTGTATACATATGAAACCGGTATTTTTTCAAGAAAAAAACACATTTATTTCAAGAGAATGATAACAAATATTTTATTCAAAGTATGCGCCTTTGCTGGCTACACATTTTGTCCACCTCTCAGGCAATTTATGGATACCTTTCCAAAAAAAGTCTTCG
>NC_046661.1:50141621-50160617 GCF_010883055.1 Belonocnema kinseyi | reverse complement strand
TAGAAAGGAGAGTAGACTGCGTAGCATCCTAGAGGTATTTAATACTTTTGTTCACAAAAAGTAATATTCTAGCAAGTTTGTCGATAGTGAAATATCACTTTTTCGAGGTTACGCACTTAATATTTATCTTCATGTAAGCATTATCTTTACTTCATAATGTAACCTTTATTGTATCTTATTGTGTATCCATGCACAATATGTTAATCTATTCGCTGAAAAATTATTTACAACAAAAATTCCATTTTATTTTCTCTGAAACCGAAAATCAATTGATAAATATCAAGGTTTTTAATGCATGTCTCGAGAATTTTATGAAAACATATGTTAAAAATTTGGTGATAATCGGTTCTCAATTATAAGCTGTAGGGTTGGCCCATAACTGACAAATTTAGCTTTATGCAGAATATGTAGAAAGAAACGAAAAATAAGTGATGCATCCTAATTTCTGGGGAAATGTATGAGCAGTTTCATCAAACAGAAATATTCTGAATTTTCAGTACTAAAATCGTTTGAATAGCGTGTAGGGTATAAATATGACTACGCACTAAATTCAACAGACTTATTCTAACATTTTGGTACCAACCGTTTTATTGGTGTAGACTGTTTTAGGCGTTGCTAATTACAAAAGTTATATATTTTATAGGTTATATTTAAATAAAAGTTTAAAGAAACAAGGCGGAAAAAATCAGCTCGCACAAAAATGCTTTAATCAAAATATGGTAAACCGACCATTAATGGGACAACGTTAAAAGTATGTCCAATACTGGGACAATAATAAATATCGCTGAGTATCTTTTATATTCCAACATAAATTATAAAAGTAAAAATGTTGTATTATTTTTTAAGTTCTTTTAAATTTGTTACCATTAAAATTATTTTGTCCTGACAAGTTATATATTTTGTAAAAAATATTCTTCAAAATGTGTAAATGAACTGCTACAAAATTCGCCATTTTTGTTATATTACAAAATTTTCCGCATAACTTTTACAACATTGTATTACTGAAATTTCCTACACTAAAATCAAAAGTAATGTTTTTGCACGTTTTTAATATGTTTAAGAATAAAATTCATAACTTTATTAACGATTTCATTCGATAACTTATAAATATTTTAATGTCTCGCATTTGGACAAAATTTTGTGTGAAGTTGCCTAAACCGGGACGAGCTGTCGCTGACTGTCTCAGTTTCGGACACTTGAACGTGAGTTGCGAAATTGCGAACAACTTTTTTAGAATAAATAATTAATTAAACGGTAATCGCAATCCATTCTTACTTTTTAATGTATTCTGTAATAAACTATAAGTAAATTGTGCCATTTTTTTTAATAAACTCCATTGGATTTTTCTTGTCCCAGTATTGGCTTCTTTGGTGTCCCACTTAAGGATAGGCCCCAAAATGCGTATCCCACTAATGGACGATCTGACTAGCTTTAAAAATATCCATTTATATTATTTATATTCCAATTCCCCTTTTAAAATTGTGTTTATGTGGGTTAGCTTTTCCTAACTGTCCCAGTAATTGTCAGTTTACCTTACTGCATTTTTCGATTAAAATAAATTCCAATTCGATAAAAAATGCCATTCTAGACGTTATTTTGAACCCCGTTTTCTAATTTGGCCTACGACGCCTACAGCTCGAGATCAGATTTGCTCTCCTTCAAGTAAAAAATTCTGGTCCTTTCATTATCAAATAGAATTTTTAATTTTAATGAAAGTCAATTTGTGGCATCTGTCTATTGTTCTAACTTTTCCTGAAATTTGGATCCTTTTAATTTAATTAAAAAACTCGTTAACGTTTGAAAAAAAAATACTCCCATAAAATTTAGACACAAAAAAACTAATTTATGATCACGGATTCTGGGTAGTCAACGGATGAAAAGTATCAAATATCCGGTATGCATCTAGTTTACAGTCCATCAATATCAATTAGCAATATCCGTATTTAAGTTCTTTCTTGCATTTACACACGTGACATCGTTGTATATACTGTAAGGTAAATATTTCGTTCAAGAGGGTGCAGGCTGCACTTAAGTGTGGTCTGGCAAAGATGACACAATGGTGTAGGGATGAGAGGGAGGAGTTAGAGCCCTTTGACCGCTCCCTATTCAGTTATAGCTTAGAGTTGTAGAGGTGGCTCTTATTAAATTATTAATTAACCAGGTTAATTAGCAAACGATATGCTATATGATTCTGCATCTACGCGGACCCCCTTTCCAATCTCCGATCGTAATGCAAACTCGGAACATTCGTACCTAACGAATTGTCGTCCGTCGATTGATTCTCATTAATATAACTCACTACCCCAATGGACGAACAGAGAAAACGACCTGGCGAGTCTACTCTCGAGTGTTATTTCGTAATTGTTCCGATTTCAACGCCAGTCGCTTTATTAATGCCTGACTGTCTCGAGTGGACCATAAGTAATTATTCATATTCACGGAAAATGGAAAAAAGGATATAAAAAGGACCTAACAATTGAAAAAAATGTCTTAAAATGTATCTATGTACGGAGATTAGAAGTATCTTTTTCAGTGAGAAAAATTTGTTCTCTCATCCAAAGATCATATACTTTAAAGAACCTCGAAAAATTCCCCTCACAAAGAAGGCACACATATCGAATTGAAGTGTTCTGAATAGTGCACATCAACTAATTTAAAAGACAGTTTTTTCGAAATGAATTGTTTTTTATATTAACTTGATGTGGTCCAAAAATCAACAAGTTTTAAAGCTGAAGCACACTTGAGAAACTTTGTTTGTTGTTTGGCTAAAAATGTTCATTTTTATTGATTTCTTATATTTTTAAATGCTATAATTCTGACAATTTTCCTTTCATTAAAAAAAGTCGTAAGGATAATTTGTTTAAATTTCTAAGTACCTAAAATTTTTGGATCTTGGAAAAATATGGTCTCATAAATGTTCAAATTTATCTAAAATAGCTGTTTAATGAACTAGGCCTTTTGTTTTTACTCCCTTAAAAAGTGTGGAGAAGCACAAGCCAACCCGAGTAGTATTTTAAAAGTTATCCAAAGTACAGACGATAACGACGATATTGACAACGATGACGACAACCACACAGACAGAACAGAAAAACTTTCTTCAATCAATACAAATACGAAAACAAATACAAAAAGCGAAAGATAAAGTTTACATCGCTTCCAGGTGAAAAATTCACCGCAACAAAATTAACCTTGCCTGATAAACTGTACATGAATCAAAGATAATTTCCTATTTTTAATTTTGCCTGGATAAACTTTTGTCTTATAAGCTCTTCATTTTTATTCAAGATGTAGCGCAAATTACTACGCCAGGGCTATCTATCGTCTTTTAACTTCATTAAATTGGACAGAAATGGGGATTGCCATCTGTCAGTTGCTTTTTGCCCTTTTTGCTAAATGGTAATAAATTCTACTTCGCCTACAATAGTGTGATTTATTTCGGAAGAGATATATCTGTAAGGAAAATTGTTTTTCGTGTTCTCTGTTGTTGATTCTACATATTTTACCGAAATTTTCTCACTTCAACGTGACGCAGTCGACGAGTTCAGAATTATTATTCTAAACTCGGTGAAACTTTCGTCAAAACATATTTAATTTTTAACCGTTTCCGGTCTTACCTGAAAAAATGTCACTTTTGTTTTTTCCGTGTTGTTTTAAATCTGGTGCCAATATCTTCTGATTAGGATGAAAATATAATACATTTGAAAGTACGATAGCAATTTCCAAACTATAAAATATGAGTACATATTTTTGTGCTCATCAAAAATCAACTTTTTTATCACTGGGTTTATATATTTTAAATTTATTGATTATGTAACATATTCTCTTTATCTTGTGGAACAAATCCTGCGCATATTAATTCAGGAAAAAAATATTTATAGACTGTTTCAAGTCATTGGTTGTGTTGAAATGACAGATTTTCTTATTATAAGCCTAAAATATATTTAAAAATGTTTTTTTTTTAGATTTCACGACATATTTTGTAATGAATAACAAACACTTACCAGCACTGTAAATTTTTCCTGGCTATAAGTATGTAATTTTTAAAGAGCAAAATTAATTTGTATACCTTTTAGGTATAAAAATGAATTGAGGAAAATGAATTTTTATACCTTTTAAGTATAAAAATGAATTTTGCTTTTAGGTCCCAGCGGAAACTTTTTGTAACCATTTTTGTTAATAAAAAAAATTCATTCCAGTACATTTTGCATCAAAAGGGAAAAAATTAAGGGTAGAGTTTGCACATTGTAATCATTCTAATTTCTACAGGGCATCTTGAGGCAGATTCACTGTTTCTCAGGGTACTTTTCCTTCAACACTGACAATTCTATCTTAATAGAGGATCTTCTAAATATAAAAGTGATTTCGTTGAGATCCACTGATTTAAAATAAGTAGAAACGCGAGTAGTGAGAGACAGAAGGACATAAAATAGTAAAGACCAAAAATGTATCTTTTAATTAATGGACTTGTTTTAAATTAAAATATGATTTGCTTGGAGGATGCTTTCTAATGGTTGCTTTTTTTCCAAGAAAAAAGGGTCACTGAATTATGATTCTAACTCTGTAGCAAACTTGTTATAATTTTTATGGAGTGCTACGGGAAAGAGTAATATTCTGGAAAATGAGGAAAAGGGTCGCACTCTTTGCTGGCCGAATATTCGTGTGTACATTTCATAAATATGTATAACTGGACAGACGGATGAATAGAACTAAATCGACGCAAAAGAAGAGTCTACAGATTTGAATTACACGATGTGGACTACAGAAGCTATTCACATAAATGCAGTCATATAGGTACCATATACTTACCAATACAGGTACTAGCAATACAATTTGTCTTTATTTTTCTCTAAATAATATTTTGAGTTAATATTTATCTTTTTTTGTAAAGAGAGTTTACACTGGCGAATTTTTCATATAGGCTACATAGCGGCAAAATTGAGGGGGGGGGGGGGGGGTATTGTGTAACTACCATTCCGAGAATGTTCACGGCGCCGCAGGTAGGTTTAACAATCTAAGAACGTTCAATACGTTAATTGTGGCCTTCTAATGGGGAACATTTAAATTGAAAAGAAGCTGCTGAGTTATAGCACTTGCTTAAAACAGTTTTATGAAATATAAATTAATTTAATTAACAAAATAAAATCAAATTAAGTCAACTATCAAGAAAGTAATGAAAAATTGTATTTTTAATAAGAGTGTTACTCCCAACACTTCCAAAGTAGATATTCAAAGAATAAAACTGCACTATAAATATAAAATTGTTGAAATATTAGATGGTATTTCAAAAAATGTATCTATTAAAAATTTTTTTTTCAAGTATAAGATGGTCTTTGGAGTTTAACGAAAATAAACTATTATTTATAAAATATACGTGTTATAATTTTTTTTGCCTCAAATGAAGGGTTACATCATTTTTATACATTCTTGTGTATATTTTAATAATTATTTATTTAGTTTACAAGAATTGTTTTTTAAAGTAATAATGAATCGCGCTTCAATTGCGGCCAACCAGCGCGCAGCCTTAACGCAAGCGCAGTAGCACAGAGTGCCAACATTGACATCATTGCTCTGGTCTACGGTTGTCACTCAGAGGAGCAATCAGGCTCGAACAAAAAAAAGTGTTCTCAGCCAAAGCAGCCACTCAGAGTTTAGTAGTATTCTAAGGGATCAAAAAAATTGAATAAAACAATTTATTTGTCAAAATAAATTTGTACTGAAAGAGATCAATTTTCAAAATAATCCGTCGAATTTTCAACAAAATCTTTAATTTTAAACTAAAACAAATTTTTCAATAGAGAAATATAAAAAATGCGAGCCAAACTATAATTTGAGGGAAAAATAATTTGGAATACAAAATAAAAATTTCGAATAGCTATTTATTTAATTTTTGTCTTGTTTTTTAGATTTAAACATTTTAATAACATTAAGAAGCTCGGCGGAGATATAAAAAATATTATTTATGTTTCCGTGATCCTTTTAAAACTTTAAAATATTATTAATTTATTTGAAACTTCTAAGATATCTCAATATATTTAAATTATGTGTTTAGTCATCCCAAAAATTCGGGAATACTGGTCAAGGTAAAGAAAAATGTTTGACTACTTATCCCTAATTCCTTGACGATGAAACACTTCGATATTGAGACATGTCTCAAATTATCTACACCAATTTTTTAAAGCTCTGAAGATTAAAAAAATTGTCCTAAAATCTTCTTTTTTTCAGTTTTTATAAATCTGTTTAGATTTAAAATTTTGTTTGAAGTCCAATACTCCTAGGAGTCTTAAAAAAAGCTTTAAATTTTCTTGAAATCTGTCGATATTCTTAAAAAGCTATTAGACTTTTTCCGAAATCTTCAAAATTGTATGTTTTGTTTCCAACTGTACGAAACCTTTTTAATTTAGTCAATTTCCAATCATAATTTGATGACGACAGACACGCTCCACATTTCAGTGTATCTTGATGTTTTCGCATTGAAATTTCCACGAGGCTGATTGACAAAATATCTTATTAATTACAAATCGAATTTCAAATTTAGATATAATATCACAGGTATCACTTAATATTTTGTATTACAAATTTATTCTATAGCTTATAACATATACAAGAGCACCAATATAAGATCGACTGATTTAATCCACCTCAGAACTGCTGGTGCATGTAGTTTCTGAGCACAGAGGCAGTGACTCTTTAAGTTTCCAAAGACTGATTTAGTCGCGAGGCCAGAGCGAGGCAACCCCCAAAACTGTTCTTATATTGATGCTTTTGTGTATAAATTCTGTTAACTATTACGAGTACAATGCATTTTCAATTTATAAGAATTGCACTAGACCCTTATATCATATAAGAAATTTGACTAATTTGTCCTACTATTGTAAGAAAAACACATTTTGTTTTTTAAATCAAATTGAAATTTAAAAAAAAAAATTAAAAATGAACCTTAAATCTTGCACATACATTTTGTATGAAATTTGTTGATATATTTTTAAGTTTTAAATTATTCCTAACGTTTTTTTAAAACTTTTCAATACCTTTCAATATAATTTGAATTTTTTCAATAAAAATTAAAAATCTTTCAAAGTAAAAAAATGCCTTTATTCGAGATTTTTGTAAATCTTGTGAAATTTTTAGAATTCTTTTTAAATCAAATCTTTTCCCAGAAATCCGAAGAAAATTTTTTCATTCACTGAAAATCCTTTAGTATTGTTGAAAAAATGTTTTAAAAGCTTTTCAAGATTAAAATTATTTAAATCCTTTTTGAACTTCGAAATTTCTCTTGAACTCACTTGAAATTTTTTCCGAAATTTTATAATATTAAAAAACTGACCAATTTTGCTATTGGTCATGGCTTATGCTCAACAGGACTATTTTCTTTAGTAAATGTGAATTATGAACAGTTATTTAGACACAGAATATTATTCAATAAAGGAATAATTAATATTATTACTTTAATAAGATTATTTTGATTAACTATATGTACGCGCAGAAAAAAGAAATGTAATATTCACTTACAAAAAATTGTAAAGGGTTTGTTGTAACCGTAACAGTATAAACTGCTCTTAATAAGGGGGTGAAAATGTCAAAATCACTTAGCATTTCGTAAATGTCACAATAAAATTAAGGTTAATTCAACGGTTGTCCTTCAGTAAAATAAACCTCTATTCAATCGTATTACATACTGAACGACATGTAAAATCCACTAAACCGAGATTACAATAGTAGTGCATTGGACATCACCGATCCGATCGGTTTACTTAACTTGCCTCTAAAGTCGCAACGCAGCCTATCCGCGCGGAGCACCGGGTGAAGTCACGACGCAATCGGCAATAAATGGATTGCATCACCTAAAAAACATTTCTTTTTGACATTTCCGTGACAGTAGTCACATTACTTCATATTCCTACTCTGCAAGGCATAGGTTTTATAAAAATAATACATTTTTGGATGTCACAACTTATCACAGATCGCGTACACTTGAAAGTTTATTGGAACAAGACGTGTTTTTGTTTCGTGACTGTTTCAGCTGACATATAGATATGATTTTAATGCTAGAACTTTTGTTGTGTGCCGCGACGGCATGGTTGCGTATTCAGAAGTCGTTCCCGAGGTCACCACACTCAGTTACAAATGCATTTCAAAATTATTTTACAGATCGCAACTCGTATGCTAGTGCAGTGATCCCAGATCTGAAACGAGATGCGTTCCAATACTATGACAGGGCTATGGCCGCGTGAATATAGTAGGAGACGCTGTAAATGACTGACTTGCGCGCGCAATCCATTTCTCCTCTTCTGAATTTGAAAACTCGAAGATGCACGATTGCCGGTCGGAGCACTTCGTCGATTCTATTTATATATCTATCTGCTGACAGCTAACTGCTTTGAAGTAAATTCAGGAGATTGGGATTTTAATATTTCCAGATTACGATGCTGACGATTCTCATGATTTGAATAGATCGCGTGCCTCTTGATATGCGTATATTTTGAAGTTATGTTATTTCATGTATAAAATATAAATTATATAAATATTAATACTATTATATATATAAATATATACGTATATTAATAATGATAATATTATAATTATTTTATATTATAATAGTCTATTTTTTTATTTGAAGGTTCATCTCTTTCGTTGAAACTACATTTTTGAAACTGACAATCAATCAATACCATTTTTGGTTAAGAAATCATCTGTTTTGTTAAAAGGTCGTCTTTCATTGTATAAATTAAATTGTTTTATGGAAAATTTATACTTTTTGATTAAAAATTACATTTTTCGGTTGAATTATGAACTATAAATATGTTTTGATTTTAAAGTCGTTCTGTTGTAAATGCAAATATATTTTTAAAAATTAAAATTATAAGTTTTGGGTGGAAATACTCTTTTTGTTTTTAAAATTAAATAATTTCGTTTAAAGTTCATGTATTTTGTTGGGAATTGACCTTATTTAGTAGAAATTTAATCCTTTTGGTTGAAAATTTTATTATTTTTGGTCAAAAATGTAATTGTTTGGTTAAAATATCAACTGTACATCTTCTTGGGTTTGAAAGTCGATTATTTCACTAAGAGTTGAACTACTTCGTTAAAAAAAATACTTTTTTTTAACAAGGTTTTTTAATTATGATTGAAAATTTAACTATTTGGTTGAAAGTTTAACTCTTTCATTGAAAACTCATATTTTTCAGTTAAAAATTTCAATTTTTTGTAGATAATTCGTCTTTTTTACTTTAAAATTAAAAAATTTCTTTAAAAATTCATGTATTTTGTTTAAGATTTGTCTTTTTTTGTAGATTATCAGTTTTCTTGGTCGAAAATTCATCTGATTGATTTAACAATTTTGTTGAAAATTCGTTTTTTTGTCTTGTTCAATTCAATTTTTTAGCACAGTTTTTATCTGGAAATTGTACTATTCCATTTTTGTTTGAAACTTTTAAATTCAAATACTCACTTAAAATTAATTTTTCAAACTAAAAAATCATTTTCAATTGTTGAAAATTCAATTATTTTGATAGTAAGTTAATTTCTAACATTTTCGATTGGCGAACTAAGATTTTTATCTTTAAATAACAATGCAAAAATATTAATCTGGAACAACTTAAAATAAAAACAATGTAACTTTTATTTTAAAAAGTTTTTAGTTAAAAAATTAATTTAATCGTTCAATTTTGAATGTTACGAACTGAAATTTTTTTGAATTATTATCATTTTTAACCTTAAAAAGAATAGCGTAGTTTGTATTTTTTAACCAGAAATCTCTCAAATGTTAAAGTCATACAAATTTTTAAACGGTTATTTCGTATTTTAAATTAATTTAATTAAAATAATGTTAAAATTAAAATGTGTTAAAAGTTTGTGTTTTATACGTATGAATTATTGAGCGTTTAAATGTAATATTTCTGAATTAAAATTTTTATTCAAAGCGATTGTATGTATTTCTGAATTGGATCAAAGATTTTTGGGAAAAAAATATAATTCAAATCTGGGACAAGCCACTATAAACAACAGTTAAAAACTATACAAATTTCAACAGAGTGGTTAGAAATAAAAAGCCTTGATTTGTTAAAATTGTAATGAGCTAAATTTTAAGTTTGAACGCTACAATTTTAATTTAGAATAATATTCAAAATTAATTTAAAACTTGAAATTATTTGAAATAATTTGAAACGCGATGTGGATTTTTGCAGATTTAAAAAAAAAGCTTTTGAGAATTGTAAAATATTCAAAAAGAATAACAAAAATTGTTGTGATTGCTAAGAAAATTGAAAATGATTTTTTAGTTCGCAAAATTAATTTTAAGTGAGTATTTGAAAAGATTTTAAAAATTAAAAAAAAAAGGAATCAGGTCGATCTTAAGGTAATTTTTTTATTTTGCAGTATTTTTAATTTTAGGGAAAAAATCTAATTAAAACAATAAATCAATTTTCAACCCAAATGTTTACTTTTCAACAAAATAAATTAATTTTCTATCAAATAATTGGTGTTTTAACTAATAAAATGTACAGGATAAAGTTTCAAACAAAAATGGAATAGTACAATTTCCAGATAAAAACTGTGCTAAAAAATTGAATTGAACAAGACAAAAAAACGAATTTTCAACAAAATTGTTAAATTTTCAAGGGAAAAGGTGAATTTTTGACCAAGGAGATTAATGTTCTATACAAGAAAAAACGGTTTTCCAACTTAACCAAAATAAACGATTAATTTTTAATCAATCATATAATAGTTACATTTTCAGATATAGATACATAATTTTTTAAAGAAAAAATTAATTTTAAAAAAAGTTGTTAAGTTTTCGATCAATCAGATGAATTTTCGACCAAGAAAACTGATAATCTACAAAAAAAGACAAATCTTAAACAAAATACATGAATTTTTATAGAAATTATTTAATTTTAAAGTAAAAAAGACGAATTATCTACAAAAAATTGAAATTTTTAACTGAAAAATATGAGTTTTCAATGAAAGAGTTAAACTTTCAACCAAACAGTTAAATTTTCAATCATAATTAAAAAACCTTGTTAAAAAAACGTATTTTTTTTTTGACAAAGTAGTTCAACTCTTAGTGAAATAATCGACTTTCAAACCTAAGAAGATGTACAGTTGATATTTTAACCAAACAATTGCATTTTTGACAAAAAATAATAAAATTTTCAACCAAAAGGATTAAATTTCTACAAAATAAGGTCATTTTCCAACAAAATACATGAACTTTAAACGAAATTATTTAATTTTAAGAACAAAAAGAGTATTTCCACCCAAAACTTATCATTTTAATTTTTAACAATATATTTGCATTTACAACAGAACGACTTCACAACCAAAACATATTTATAGTTCATAATTCAACCGAAAAATGTAATTTTTAATCAAAAAGTATAAATTTTCCATAAAACAATTTAATTTCTACAAAGAAAGACGACCTTTTAACAAAACACATGATTTCTTAACCAAAAATGGTATTGATTTATTGTCAGTTTAAAAAATGTAGTTTCAACGAAAGAGATGAACCTTCAAATAAAAAAATAGACTATTATAATATAACATGATTATAATATTATCATTATTAATATACTTATATATTTATATATATAATAGTATTAATATTTATATAATTTATATTTTATACATGAAATAACATCAAGAGGCACGCGATCTATTCAAATCATGAGAATCGTCAGCATCGAAATCTGGAAATATTAAAATCCCAATCTCCTGAATTTACTTCAAAGCAGTTAGCTGTCAGCAGATAGATATATAAATAGAATTGACGAAGTGCTCCGACCGGCAATCGTGCATCTTCGAGTTTTCAAATTCAGAAGAGGAGAAATGGTTTGCGCGCGCAACTCAGTCATTTACAGTGTCTCCTACTATATTCACACGGACATAGCCCTGTCATGGCATTGGGCTGCATCTCGTTTCAGATCTGGGATCACTGTACTAGTGTAGTGGTTAAGACTGTTGACTTGCGTGCTTAGGTTTATGCGTTCGAATCCCCTCATTGCGTGCGAAATTTTAATTGTATCATAAGCATTATAACTTACAAATAACGATTAATTACAAGTACATCCGAAAATATTTATAAAAAATAACCGTGCGCTTATTTATTAATGATTTTTTAGCAATACATTATCCCAATTTATAGTGCTGCTTAACTGTAGTCTACGCCGAAAACATGATGATTGCCGCATCCAGGAACTGTACAGAATGCGTGTATCAAGCTCCTCTACACTTCTTTTTGAAATTTTAGGAAGTCACTTCAAGTCTTTTGAAGTCTTTTTAAATTTTCTTTAGATATTAATTTTTCGAAATAGAATCTTCAAAATTCAAAGAATGATTTTACTATCTTTTTAAAGTTGGAATTAGGCCATTAAAACAAAACCTTAATCATTTTATATTTTCCCACAACTCTTACTGTCTTTAGCGAAATATTTTTTCGTTACCCGTAATGAGCTTTGTTTTTATATTTTTATTTTTCTGCTGTCTTTAAGAGAGTGCAAAAGTTTACAGGTTGTAGCTTGGTACCAAAATATTTAGAAAATATTTATTGCCAAATATTAAAAAATTATCTTAAATAGAAATTTTCTGTTATCCGTAATGTTCAGAAACATTCAGAACTAAGTTTTGTCATTGAGTAAAATCACACATTTCGCGATTTCGATGTAAAAATTAATAAAAATATAAAACAAATGTTTAAAAAATGTGTTGATAAGCCGAATGAAAACAGCTACAAAAACTCGTATTCCCATAGTGTTGCAACTAAGCAGGTTTTCGACAACATTGCATGTAAAATCTCCTGACTGCAACATGAACTTAAAATTATTAAATGTATTTAAAACTTTTAAGAAATTCGAATTCAGGACAAAATGCAAAAGAAGTGAGTGAATGAAACCTGAGATAAGTACTGGAGATTGATGGAGTATATTTTGCAAATTTACGATTATCGGCGACAAAGTGAAGTATTGGGTAAATCAAGTACTGCTATCGATCGATTTAACTTGGTGAGAAAAATGTTGATTTTAAATAGAATGTAATATCGGTTACGGTACATGCACTTAATCCCACACATTATACCGATAATACATGTCTACATGCACATGCGTTACCGCATCTTATGCCACCTTCAGGAATTCTCCCACCTTCAGTTTCAAAATTTTCCACATTATTTTACAAGTTTTACAACAGCATACCAGCAATTTTCTTCGAAACCAATAAGGAATAATATTTCAATATCATAGATTTCTTTCTTGCCTATTTGTCCTATTTCAACGGACCCTTAATCACGACACTGGGCTATTTATTCGGATGAAACTGAAAATTCTGGCGACACAGTTAATTTACGAGGAGGAAACTATCGGAAATTCAATTCTTCGAGATTCGAAGCGAGAAATTTATTTCACCGGAAGAAACGCCTTAAAATTCATTGGAAAGCGGGAAAACGTTCTAGCATATTATTGGAAATAGTTAAAAAAATCCTTCTTTTTTTCGCTGTGGGAAAAATGTTTTAGAAAGTAGGATAGGATACACCAGAAAACATTAGGAGAGTAGAAAGAATGCTTTTAGATTTTTCCAATTCTAAACGCTGTAATTTTATAATATCGAATACAAATCTGAAAGAAAAGGATGATTTCAACTGATTATTGATACGAGCAACGCGTAATAATTCTATAGCTCTAATAAATGTTTTAAAAATAAAATTTCCTGGTTTATAGTATCATCTACCGACTTTACATATACATATTTGAAATTTATTCCTAAATCGTTATTTCAGGGCTTGCTGCGAAAGTAAACTTCGTGATAAAAAATGCAGGCAAACACAAGCTATTTTGCAGGTTTTGTCTCATGTGTGAATTCAAAAACCCTCGATTTTGAAAGAAGCTAACTAGCATTGAAAATGAACTTATCCCAACACAAATATTCTAGAAGGTCAAGGCAGATTTGCAGAGGGTAAGTCTCGCCCGTAAATTGTAATAAACGGGACGCATCGTTTTGCTGCATTAAAATTAATGGCAGAGGCGTGACGAGTTGGTTTCGTTAGTGGAGTAATAGGGATCGTCAGGTAGATCATGACTGGGAGGGGTCGAGGCAACAAAAGTGCAAACAGACACGCGATAATCCGAGAATTACTCGTTAGCGCTTGAATTCCCTTCTTTTTGTACCCCTGAGATTAGGAACACTCTAAAAGCTCGTCAGTCATATCGGAGAGCTATTCGTGAACCATAAGGAGATATGAATTCTTATGTGCAGATAATATCACGATAATTAGGATAAGTGTAATCCTGATGTAGATGGACGTACTAGGTCTTCCTTGCATACCTTATTTCTATGACTAGCTTCCGAATTGCCCCTCCTTCACACCCCTCTATCTCTCTTTCTTCAACCCTTCTCAGGCATCATGCACATCACCGTTAAACTCCTATATACACTTTCGCCATTCACAACTTTTCTCTTCCTCCCCTTTTCAGGGTTGAATAGGAACATTTATTTACCCTTTTTTCTATATCTACCCCGTAAATAGAGTGAGATTTGTTAGATGTCAATATTGGCAAATATACAATGTAATTATCGAAGTCAAGCTGATCGACACAGAGGATGTCAAACATTTTAAAAAAAGTCTGTGCACATAAAAATATTTTGTCCATGCCCACCCCATTTCAGTGGAAATAAATGTTTAAAAATAACAATTGTAATAAAAGTAATCAGTATTAACAATAATAGCAATAATAAAAATAAGAATGTTAGTAATTTACAAAAACATATCATTAACCTTTTTTAAGTTATTTTTTATCACATAAATTATAAAATATTTTCATCCAAAAATCTTAACAAGACCTTTTAGTTTGTAAGAAAAATATGGCCTAGGTTGTACGAGACATTTTTGCGAATATTTCCCAGCATTTCCACACCATTGGTTACGACATCAATGCCTCACTGATACCACTGAGATTTTTCTTCTTCTTCCTTATTTATTTTCAGCCCTACCCACCTTAATGCATTCTGCTGTCACGTGTTTTCTTTTCCCTCTACTTTTACATTTTTCTTGTGCTTAGCATGCGAAAGCACATTCTCCCATCTTTTTCGCCGCGCACGTCTCTCGGGATACACGCACTCATCGAACAATTAGTACTTCTCATTGAATTCGTATTTCTCGCTGGTTTCAGGAATCCATTCAGTTGCGGCGAGGCCTCTGTTTCCGTCACCGTACAAGGCGAGCGAGCGAAGCGCAGCTTGAGAGACAAAACAGTGTAATTAAGTCACCCCTGAGTCCGAAACGGCTTGCTTTTTTTGTTATGCGTCGAACTGCTTTATGAATAATCTGAACGGAGGGAAAACAAAAGCCAAAATATTTAAAACCGCGACGCAATCACGTCTCAAGAACCTACAGGAAAAAGGAATTTTCCCGACAATCTAAGAACGTTTAATACGTTAATTGTGGCCTTCTAATGGGGAACTTTTGAATTGAAAATGAGCTGCTGAGTTATAGCATTTGCTTAAAACAGTTTTATGATATATAAATTAATTTAATTAACAAAATAAAATCAATTTAAGTGAGCTATCAAGAAAGTAATGAAAAATTGTATTTTTAATAATAGTGTTACTCCCAACACCTCCAAAGTAGATATTCAAAGAATAAAACTGCACTATAAATATAAAATTGTTTGAAATTATGTTCTAGAAATTACAAGCCATATCTAAAGTTCGATAGTGAGTTTAAGTTTTACAATTAAAAGTACTTTGTGTAGTGTTATGAGTCATAAAAACTTTCTCAATTTTTCAAAGAATATTATGGGTTTCCAGAGACGAAATATTTAAACAGAATATTTAAACAGACTTTCCTTTCAAGCTGATGATAGATATAGCCCCATATTTATTACGCTTAAGGAGGATAATTCTATACATAAAAGTATTGCATTACCATCGCAGAGAGTACTGTTTATTCAAAGTCATCAGTGGACAAGGCTACCCGACTCTCCCCTGCTAAAAATATTCTGCAACGAATAAAGAAATTATAAAACAACACTACTTTAAAAATAATTCGTAGAAAAATTTATATTTGAATATGGGTTAAAAATAAAATTATAGAGAACTTATGTGGAATACTCCAGAATGTTTCAAAGAATAATATTTAGAAAATCGCAGAACTCTATAAAAAATGTTCTAGGATATTATAGAAGGTCCTGTAATGTTCTGAAACGTGTAACTGTGAAATCATGTGGAACACTATGAAACCTTAGAATTGTTTATAAGGGTGTAAAATTTCATTGAAATTTTGTTGATTTAAGACGTAAACAAAAAATGTTCAGAGCTCAAAATAGGAAAATTTATTATTTCTTCCACCCCATTATTAAATATTTAATAAAACTTTCCCTTTTACTGCTAGGAAATAGTAAATCTACCAGAATCATAGAGATTTTTATAGCCCAATACAGTGAGATCTTTTAGAAAAAGAAATAGGACGATTTCGTAGGCCCTTTTAAAGAAAGAACTTGTTTTTTTTTAATTTTCTTTAATATCGCATAATTTGGCCACAAAATGGAATATTTGATTTTTTCAAAAGCTTCATCACGAATAAAACAAAAACTACACTTCTTGTAAAATAATGAGGAAATTCATTTTTTTAGGTGTTATCATGATTAAAACAATAAATCTTCGTCTAACAAAAAAAATGATCTTAAAAAAATCTATAGATTTTTTTGGAATGAAAAATTTTGTTTCTCAACATTTTCTCCAGACTCGTATAGTTCTGCTGGAACATGAAATTTCCGAATTTTGAAAAATGCATTTTCAAAAGATAACACCAAGATCGTTGGTAAAAATTACTGGTTAACGCACTTGTCCTTTCATCTTAGACCTTGAAAATGTGTGCGAAAACTCAATACAGGTTCATAATTCTTCAAAAATTGTATCGTTCTTGCAGAATCTTCACTACATACTACATACGACAAAATACATACAACAGACTACAGACACTTTCGTAAAAATTGTTTTTTTCTGACTCAGGGTTGTCAAATCGTGGAAATTTGATGAAAACTGACAGAGTCGGTATTTGTTTCTCTGAAAGCAAAAAAATCCTGTTTTTCGTTACACTTTAAAATTGTGACGTCAAACAAAGATAGTCTGGTACGGTTTCATAAATATAAAATTTTTAACCAATGTTAAATAAATAAGAGATAAGCTTACAGCATGATTTATAAACGATACTATGTGAAAAAATCTGATTATTAGCGATGTGACTATTATTATTAGAAAAATGTGAATACTAGGCTTAAATCTGAAAACTGACGCAGAGGGACATATCCTGGATGGTTCATGTGACTCCACACTTACAGCAGTCCCTTTAACGGTCAGTAGGAATCTCTTTTGTCTCCTGAGTCAGTTGATTACTCCCTAATTAGCGCAGTTAGTCTCAGTTACAAGAAGTTTCTCTCCAGCTCGCCGTACGCCACGGTACCAGTTACTTATTGCGCAGCGAACTTTTTGAGGGAGTCTCATGCGGAGTCTCATGGGAAGTCGCAAGAAATCTGGTTAGTTGGAGGAAGATCTCTACGAAGTCAGCGTTATTCCGTTGGCAATCATTGTTAATTTGATTCACCAGCCCCTCGATTAAACCGGATTTTGATTGCAATGATATTTGCATTTATTTTGCCTCACGAGTAAATAAAAAAAAAATTGGACTTATCTTTTTCAGGATCTTGGTATTTGTTCACTTTATAAAATTTCACGTAACCTCTACCAAGCAGCTTTTCGGTATTTTTTTTTTTAGTATAATTCATTTCAATATAACTTTAAAATTGTACGTTCCAAAAGAAAGGGTCTTCCCTTTTTCCAAGAATAAATTCAGTAACCGATAATCTATGAGATATTATATCAAAATTGCATTTAAGATGATTTTTATAAGGACAGCACGAATTTTGCATACCCACTATTTAAGATAGCAAACGATAAGCCATTGTTATTTGATCAGGTAATTATGGTAAATATCCGGATAGCCAAAATTTTTATAACGTTTCACAACTTCGCTTTTCTTCGTCTTTTTCTTCTGGGGGCCACAAGAGTAGATTTGTAATTAGTGCGTGTAAAATTTCGTGCCTATGCAACACAGATAATGGAACAATACAGAGTCAATATGTTGAATTTGATAAAATTTAATTTGTATTCAAGATTCATAAATTAATTTGTAATAACTCTTGAAATTAACTAGTGCAATCTGACTGGTAAAAACAGATTGAAATATTGTGCAGACAATCAGTGAAATTCCACTGGTTCACTAAGTGGATATAAGAAACTGGTTTAAAAGTGGATATAAGAAACTGGTTTAAAAGTGAGGTTCAGTAAATAAATAAGGGATAGGCTGCAATATAATAGGATATAATATATTACGCTTATCTATATGGAAAGGCAAAACAAACAAAATGTATACATTTTTCCAAAAAAAGCAGCGCTGGACAGCAAAATAGACCAACCTTTAGATACTGTATGCAGAGAAGCAGAGAAAAAATTCCCTTAATAGTCCGAAGGCAAGGGAATTTTTTTTATCATTTCCTTTCGCCTAATACTCTGGGGAATGCTTCAAACAGGTGCAATGAAAGTGCTGTTAGCATGAGCTGGGGCACTTTGGGTGGTTGGAGCAATGACAGCCGCTCCTATAGGTAAAAAAAGTTTTTGATCATTTCCTTACGCCTGAAACTTTGTAAGATGATAGTTAATATAATACTTTTAAAAAAGCTTTAGGCGACTCTGTGTAGCTGGAAAACCTGCCAGCTGGTCATATATATGTATATAATACGCTAGATGACGGGTTTTCCACCCAGATACAGCCAGCTGACTTTATTTAATATTTCAAGTATTATGTTGGCTATTACATGAGAAATTTTGTACGTAAAGCTTTAAAGCTGTTGCTCTCTGGCGGTAGAGGTGGTGGTGTAGATCACCTCCCACCACCAAGTAAGTGTGTGGGGGGTGTGTAAAGGAATAGGGAAGCAGGTGAAGAAAAATTAA
>NC_046661.1:50132415-50141521 GCF_010883055.1 Belonocnema kinseyi | reverse complement strand
TGCATATGTATATGTATATGTAATTTAAAACTTTTCATGAAGATAGCCACAGGATTCCGCTGGAAGCGCGTGCTAATCTGAAAAATTAAACCTGATCCCAGCAAAATCGCTTTAAAATTTCAGCCAGAACCACGTCTAACGGCCGTGACGGAATCAATACGACGATCCGGGAAAAGGCTCGTGCACCCTCAGGACACAAAGCGACCTAAGGACGACCGCCTTTTGCGTTTCCGTTGCAAGTATTTTAGTATGTTGTTGATACGCAGAAATGGTTTTCAGGCTATTAACCAGTGACAGCTTGGCATCTGCAAGAGGCATCTGCATTACGTGCATTACATCTACCTTGATATCTGCATTACGTGGGACAGACTGGCAGAATTCTTAATACTAGAATAGAGGAACACAAAAGTGATGTTCGTTTGGGATGCTGTTACAAGAGTGTTTTTCCACTGTAACGTGTGGGAATTTAAGTTTTGTTCAGGTGTTGATATGTGCTTGTGTAGATGAGGCCCACCTATACGGGTTACATAACTTTCATACTCTCGTATGCGAGGAAGTATACTCACGCAGCCGGGTACACATTCGCAAGACGATATTACGAGAATATGACTCAGTGCTTATTGCGCTAATCTACTATGTTGCCTCTCTTTCGGTATTATCGATTAGACAAATGTTATTTTGTATCTGTCAACGTTTTTATTATTCTTTAAGTGCCAAGCGAAACAATCTATCAAAATGGCAGATGATTTAACGACATTAAGTAATGAACTGTCAAATTTGCATCAAGCTGTTTTAAGAACGGAATCGAATTTTAAAAAGATTCCTATAGCGAGGCGAAATATCACTACTTTTCGAGGCCGTTTTGAATTATTAAAAGATGCATTCTTAGATGCGTATGATTTTATTAATAATCAAATTGACACTTATGTTTTACAACATTCAAAACATAATTCTGCTGCTTCTAGAGATCATAGTATTCAAGATAACGTTAACATTTCCAAATTACTGAAAATTAACATTCTTTCTTTTTCGGGAAATTATACTGATAGGGAAAACTTGCGAAATTTATTCGAAGCACTTATAGTGCATAACGATTTCCTGTCTAGTGTCGTATGATTTCAATATTTAAAAAAATCATTAACAGGAGAGGCAGAAAAGTTGATTAAACATATTAAAATTACCGAGGCTAATTTTCAAACAACTTGGGAAAATATTAAAAGACGTTATGACAATAAAAGCTCCTTGATTGTTGCTCATTTAAATGAAATCACTAATATACCTAATGTTAATAATAATTCTGTAAGTGATTTGAAATTACTTCGCGATACCACCAATGATGCACTTTCTGCTTTAGAGAATTTAAACCGCCCTAACGATCAATGGGACGATATTATTGTTTTCTGGACGAAGCGACGTCTTGATGTAGCGTTATTAAAAGAGTGGGAGACGCAGCTGGGACCGAGTACAGATTACCCATTCTATGAAGCTTTGGACGTATTTTAAGTCACAAGAATTAGAACCTTAGAAGCAATTCAACTTGCCAAAATTGGAATAACGGATAAAAATAAAACTAACAAGTCGCAATCGATAAAAAGTCATGCAGCCTCTTCAAACTCTAAATGCATTTTCTGCAAAGAAAATCACTCTTTGTTTAAGTGTAAAGATTTTCGAGCTTTGAGTGTTGATAACAGAAAAGAGTTTGCACTACGGTTTCTTTTTCAGTCATTTCTCAAGTGGCGTCAACCTGGCAAACAAATAATAATTCAAATAATTAGGTAAATTCCGAATGTGTAGTTCCACTACACATTTGCGTGTGTTTTTCAATGCTTCCAGTCTTACGTCCAATGGTACTTCATTAAATTCTCACTTACATATTGGGCCTAAATTATTAACTGATTTGGTCCCCACCATTTTGTGATGGCGAAAACACTCAGTCGTTTTTGTAGCTGACGTAGAAAAGATGTTTCGTCAGATTAGGGTAGATCCAAGAGACTGTGATCATCAGAGTATTTGAAAATACTCTCAAAAAGATAAACTTCAAGCCTGGCGAATAACTACGGTCACCTATGGCACAGCATGTGCTCCTTATCTGGTCAATAGAGTCATAAAACAGTTGGCAAAAGACGAGGGAGTTAATTTTCCTCTAGCCAAACCTATTCTTGAAAATAATCTCTATGTGGATGATATTTTATTAGGAGCAGATGACGTTGAGGAAGCTAAAGGGTTAAGACGACAGGTTACACACTTGATGGAGAGAGGAGGCTTCCATCTGAGAAAATGGGCCTCCAATAATGAGCAAACTTTATCTGACTGCCCTCAAGGTAATCATGAAAGGACTTCTGATATTCTTTCTGAGAAAGGCATTCAATTGAAAGTGTTAGGCTTGCGCTGGGATCTAGTTTTGGATCATTTTAAAATTCGAGTGGAAAGTCACCCTATCGAACAGCCCACTAAAAGAAAAAATCTCTCGGTTATTGCTAGACTTTACGATCCACTTGGACGGTTGTCTCCTGTGATAATAGTAGCTAAAAGATTAATGCAGGACCTGTGGATTCGTAAATTAGATTGGGTTGATCCTCTTCCCGAGGACTTGCTCAATCATTGGAATGCCTATTATAGTGAGCCTATTATAGTGAGGACTGGACTACCGCGATCTAGTTTGGGATACAAGCTTCACGGATTTTCGGATGCTTCAGCAAGAGCGTATTCCGCTGTTATTTATCATCGCATTCTTCAAGACGATGAAGGTAAACAAGTAGCCTTGTTATATGCCAAAACAAAGGTCGCTCCAATTGTTAAAGTGAGCGTACCAAGATTAGAATTATGTGGGGCACAGTTATTAAATAAAGCATTAAATTTTGTTATTAGGACAATCAACATTGAAACTGTCCATTCGCATTGTCATACCGATTTCACGGTTGTCTTGGACTGGCTCAGCAAGCATCCCTCAGCGTGGCCCACCTATATCTCTAATAGAGTTGCACATATTCACAAGTTGGTGCCACATGCCAAGTGGTGACATGTTCCAACTGGGGATAACCCAGCCGACTGCTCCTCAAGAGGTCTTTTTCCGGTACAAGCTTTAAATCACCAATTATGGTGGCAAGGGCCCTGTTCGTTGTCACTTCATTCCACTAGTTGGCCGAATTCACATCCACCTTCACCAGCTATAACAGACCTAGAACTTAAGCCCTCTTCAATGGCTTAGGTCTCCCACCATACCACGAAGAAGAAACCTCTACAGTCTGATCTGGCTAATGGATTTGATTCTTGGCCAAGATTAGTTAGAGTTACGGCTTATTGCCTATGATTTATTAAAGCGCTACGTATGAAATTGGGAGTTTCCGGATTCTGAAGAATTATCTCCAATGCCTTTTCCTTCATCAGTAGAAATTAATGAAGCCCGTAAGTGGTATATTTTACAGGTACAAAATACTGCCTTTACTCCATAAATTGGCAATTGAAAATCAGGTCTATCAATCTCTAAAAGTTCTCCTTTAAAAACGTTGAATCTATTTCTGGAGGGTTCCGGTATTCTGCGACTTGGAGGTCGCCTCCATCAAGGTTCAATTAGGTATGATGAGAGACATCCAGTGATACTACCTGGTAATCATCAAATTTTAGTACTTATCGCTTGACATGCGCACTTGCGATCATCACATGGTGGCATTCAGCTCACTCTGAACACTCTACGTCAAGGATTTTGGGTTATCAAAGGTAGAAATTTGGTAAAAGGTCTCATACGTAAATGCGTCATTTGCGTACATCAAAGGGCTACAGTTGTTCAAAAATTAATGGGTAGCTTACCTGATTTTCGCACTGTGAATTGTAGACCATTTACACACTCTGGTGTGGACTACGCTGGTCCCTTTCAGATTCGCTTTGCTCCAAGTAGAGGACACGCGAGAAAACACGAGAAAACGCGAGAAAACGCGAGAAAACGCAGCTCAATTACGTCGAGACTCGAATCTTGTTAACTTTTTTTTTGTTCGAGGGAACTACGTGGCATTTTATTCCACCTTCCGCCCCTGACTTTGGTGGTCTTCGGGAAGCAGGGATGAAATGTCCAAAACATCATTAACCTAGATGTGTTGGATCACATACTTTAACGTTTGAGGACTTCTCTACCACTTTATCTCAAATCGAAGCTTGCCTCAACTCGAGACCTATTGGACCACATTCTGAAGATCCCAATCATTTTTCTTATGTCACCCTAGGGCAGTTTTTGATAGGAGCTCCACTCACGAGTCCTCCTGAGCCTTCTGTAGAATTCATACCCGAAAATAAACTGAAAAAATGGCAAATCGTTCAGCGTAAAACTGAAGTTTTCTGGCGACGGTGGAACGTAGATTTTTTGCATGCTTTACAGCAATGCTACAAATGGAAATAACAGGATACTAATATTAAAACGGGCAAAATGGTGTTCATCAGGCATGATGCGCTCCCTCCTTCTAAATGGCAAGTTGGTCGCATACTTAAATGCTATTCATGAAAAGACGGTCTGATTCTTACCGTTCGCGTTAAAACTGCCACTTCGGAATTCCGGTCTGTTACTTATTTTTTAACTTATATAATTATAACTGTTATTGTGAAAATGACTTAAATACAACGAAGATGTGTATATGAAGTCTATAAAGAATGTTCTTACAGTATGTTATCGCATGTTAGATTTCTTGCACCGCGGGCGACTCACAGAATCAACGATATCTTACTAATTTCGTGCTAAATGCTCAGCACGAAGCAGGCGGTAAGTTAGAGGTGTGTAAGAATGCGTGAAAACTACAAGTACAGTGAATATGTACGCTGAAATTTAAATAGTGTGTGTGCCTGTGTAATAAGTGTGACCTGCAGCCAATTTGAGTTCTGCCGAGCTCTGAGAAGGATCGTTCTCGCAACAAGAAACTATTCCTAAATTGTTAAAGTATTTATTGTAAAAGTTTCGTTTTTAATGTGAATAAAGTATTTTGCTTTGATTTATTAGAATAAACGGTTGAAAACTAAGTCTACTTTCTAATAACAGTGTATATTGTGACTACTCCTAAATCACCTTAGATTTACGTTTGACGGTTTTATAAAAAAAATCTGGATTTAATAATGCCTAGACTGTTATGTTAAACACAGATTACAATGGAATTTTTTGTTTTTGTTTTTTCGTTATGGTACAAATTTGGTCGTTAGATTCTTTTTTTTTACAGGAGTTCGCATCAATTTCATGTGTGTGTGCATGTATGAATGTATTATTCCTGAACTGCTTCAACTTTAAAAGTCATATCTTCCGATTTCCTTCAAATTGTCAGAGTTTGTTTGCCTATGTGATAGTAGTATAGCTACCAATTTATAGACATTTACTACTATCCATTCTCGAACTACAGGGGTGAAATTTGCATGCCTTGGGCAAAGCGGGTATTTTCAAATGATCATAACTTACTTTCTACAAATGATAATTTAATTGTTAATTTGTTGTTAATTTTTAAATTTTTATGAACAAATTATTTTAAATTTTTATTTAACATTTCCTACTCTTCGGACAGTAGTTATTTATTTATTTTTAAGCTTGACTTTTTTCGGGTAAAAATGCTGTTAGGTATTTTGGGACTGAAAATAGTTATGTAGTTATGCGCATATATCTTAGCGAAACTCTTCCTTGCGCGTTCGGACAGGTCGGCCAGCCCAGCGGATGCACCGACCAACGTTGTTTCGTTCAAATTCGATTCATTCAAACATATTTTTCGTTTGCTACAAAAACTTTCCAAAAATTAATTTCAGCGGTTCATCCGTCGCCGCTTCATAATGATCCCTCGCCGCTCTATAATGTTTTTTAAGGTTTTGCTGTATATTTTCATCATTACCGTGGCATAAAGCAGACTTATGAAAGGCTTTAATCAATTAACAATAGTTTAAACCATTCATATAAACAAATTATAAAGGATTCGTCCTTTCTTTGGCTGGATTAAACTTGGTATCGTGTATAGTTAAAAAACAAAATATATTCACGTACATAAATTTTCATTTGTTTCTTATATTCTACCAAGAACAAAAAGCAATCACATGGACTCTCATTTCTTTCTTGGCCTGAAGCAAAACCTTGCACTCTGTTACTCGAATTTGACTTCAGTCTTCTAAAAGGTAAAAGCAGCCAACATGTAGTGTTTCGAATTTTTCTGTGCGTGTTTTCTGTGATTTCTTGTGTTTCGTTTTTGTTTCTTAGTTGCATACATTCATAAATTGTTTATCCTGTTTTCTGCGGTTTTTGTTCATTTAGTTCAGGTTATAAGTTTGTGTTCAAGTCTCTTTGCGAATTGCTACTTTCAAAACAAACTGAGATCCCTAAAGACGTTTCATGGCCATGTAGCGTTAACCATGTCTTCGATGCAAAGTTTTCACAGTACATGTGCAAATCCTTTCTCTACGGAGAAACATGTAAGAGGAATTAATCTGAGGCTACGAACGGAAAATCAGCAAATAGTATTTCCTGATTTTCCGAAAGGCAGTAAAATATGTGGTGCTTGTTGATAATAATGTAGAACTCTTAATTCACCGCTATCCAGAGTTATAGAAGAGTCTGGTATTAATGTAGAGGAAGAGAGAAACGAGGGCACAGATTTTTGCTTACCAGTGAGAAATAAAAATGAAGGATGCAATTATGAAAATCACACAGCGGAAGGGCACTACATATTCAGAAAAGATTTGTCTACTCACCTTTGCGCCTAAGTCTTGGAGTCGCTGACAAATCCAGGTAAGAAACATTTCATATCTGTGAAAGAACTAGTCGGTACTCGTGAGCCAGTAGAAAAGAGACTCATTCTGTGTAATCTTTCAGAATTATATGCCAGATTTGTAGGCCTACGTGAAAATGTGAAGATTGGATTTTCAAAATACGTATCACTAAGACCAAAGCTCTTTGTTTTAGCTGGATCAAGTGGAACTCACAACGTTTGTGTCTGCGTTTATTATGAAAACGTAAAGTTAATTTTGTATGCGATTGATATTTAACATTTAACTGCGGAAACTGACAGAAAATTGTCAGATTATCATAACTGCCTTAAAGAAATCATGTGCAGTGAACAAACTGACACTTGTCATTTTAACGAATGCGAATTTTGTCCTGGCATTGAAAATTTGATAAATCAGCTGACTGATCTATTGAACGTGAAGAGTTTCGACACGGTGACATATCAAAGTTGGCAGTAAACTGATATAAGCACTTTGAAGATCGAAATAGCAGACGCTGTTGCTTTCGTAGAAGCACTCTGAACTTTTTTTTGTTCGAAAGAAGATCACATAGAGATGACCAAAGAACTAGAAACTAGATTCACTAAAGCAATTTCAATTTTCGGCACTCTAAAATACAACGCATTTATTCCAAAGAAGAACGGACAATTGCAACTGAAAAAACTTCATTCGTAAGAGAACACGATCTGTTTCCGAAGACAGACAAAAAGCCTCATGTTCAGAGAAGCAAACAATGTGCGAAAAAAGGCGAACTAAATAAATTGTGATGAGTTTAGCGCAGCTTCGCTAGAGAATCATGGATGCAAGCAAGTCCCTGGTAGGACTGGCCAACCTGTCCGAGCGTGCGAGAAAGGGTTTCGCTCGGATATCTTCGCATAACTACATAAATATTTTAATTTCCAAAATGCCAAACAGTATTTTTATCGGAAAAAGGTCAAACCTTCGTTTAAAGAGGGATGGTAGTAGAAGTCCATAATTTAGTGTGTATAGTACTATCATATAGGCAAACAAACTCTGAAATTTTGAAGGCAATTGGAAGACATGACTTTTAAAGTTGGGGCGAGTTAGGCGAGATAACTTTCCATAAACTGTTTCCTTTTGCTTCAAAATTGTTTAGATAATAGTTCAGATAATACTTAAAACAGTATACAAAGTGCCTTACTCGCACCTGGCTCCACGTTAGACATTTCATTGCCTCAGCTGACGGGTTTTCTACCCACATGCAGCCAGCTGACGATTATTTTTTAAAAATTATCATGTAAATTATCATCTAACGAAGTTTTAAGGGTGGCTGCCATTACCACATCCATCCAAAGCGCCTCAGTAGTCCTGTCATCTGGTACTTTTAGATCGTAATTTCTGGGTAATCATTTTTTTCTCTTAAGTATTTCATTTGGGGGTACATAAGATGGGGTCAGGTTGTGTGAACAGGATTTCAACTGAGGCTAGCTACGCTACATTTAAATTACACCTGTTCGAAGTATTCCCAAAAAACTATCGCTGGCTCCCGGGCTGTTAAGTCCAGGGAATCCAAACGTAGGCAGTCATAGCCATGGGAACCGTTTCCAATTGGAACACATTATTATGCACCAAACGCACGTAAGTGCCCGCGCACTGCCCCCATTGTCGCTACGCTGCTGTTTGACATGCACGGCTGAGCAAGCCTTTCTTGACACCACGGCTCCAGCTCTCCCCAAAAAACTGCGGGACCATCAGTTGTAGAAATACTGTTAATTTAAATGTTCTAATTTCAGGTTTCAGTGTACCGGGATTTATTATACATTTTCCTTACACGTCCTAAGCCCCAGTCCCATTGGTTGAAGAATAGTTAAAAAGTATTATTAAATTTCAAAAAAGCACAAAAGATCAAATGTTTAAAGTTTTTTATTTCTGATTTTTTGGGAGGTTAGTGTGAGTTGCGAAATGGATTCCAATGTATTTTCTAGTAACAATATAAGTCCTATAAAGCAAAAACAATTTTAATTCAATGCAAATACTATTATCGAAATTTTTCTCTGGTTTATTTTATTAAGAGTAACTCAAATTTAGGAACCGTAAGGCATGTACATGCAGATTAATCTCCTTTTTCCCTATTTGCCTCTTTTCCCTTTATTAAAATTTCTCTTCAGTCTTCTGTATTCAAGCACTTTACCTGTTTCTCCCTGTTGTTCTTAAATGAAAACTGAATTATTTGAACTTAATAAGGAAATCCAATTAGTTTTTGTTAAAAGTTAATTATTTTCTATTAAAACAGCTGCAATAACCTTATTTTCACACAAAAATCTATACATCCCCTAGATTAACATATTTTTTTCCAAACTAGTCGGAGTGGTGCGCCATAGTTATAAAAATAAAACATAATTTTTTATTATTA
>NC_046661.1:50125742-50132315 GCF_010883055.1 Belonocnema kinseyi | reverse complement strand
AAACCCGGTTATACATCATAGACACGGACCGCTGGATGCTTTCTTACAGCTACTATCTACCACTTTACAAGCTTTTAGTCGCTTTCTTCCTGATAGACAAGAAAATTTCTCTTAATGCGATAGGTGTTTAATGAAACTGCCTTTTTTGCTCGTGTCAATACCCTACTGACGTATATTCTCTCTGAGCCATTACGCGACACCCACCAATCATGTGCTTAACGGATTCGATATTATCTCCACATAATCAGTACCGGTTAACCACGTCTTGATGTAACACGTATTTGCGATTACTCATGATGCTGATAACGTTGCCTTGTATCGCAATGACGTATCCTTCCTTCTTTGAATACAGAAAACCCTTTCTTAGTCAAATTTTGGATGCCTTACTATCCACTTCATGTTGATCTAACGTTTTGGGGTGCTCGCCGTGGATAGCTTTCTGCATTCTTCATTGTATTTCTGATTTCTCTATGGGTTTTGCCCTGACATTTGTAACAGAATCGTTACTATCGTCAGGCGGCTCTCGATTCAAGACGGAATCCCCCAAGGGGACACGAAACCCCGAGCAACGACGCGTCCGACAGTCAATCTGTGTTTGCTCGTCCGGCTGTCGCCTATTCTCTCGATTTTCTCCAGTTGTGTGAACGCGAGTACCTCACGCCCAGTTTTTGGTTCTGGGGTTTTAACTGAAGCGTCTGTCGCCTCTCCGCTCTGGGCTAGAAACCCTAACTCCTCCTACGATCCGGGACTACCCTCCTGAAGAAGACCCATGCTCGTCCAATCCGGCCGTTTTTTAAATCCTGCAACGCCCCTACCCCCTATATAGTATGTCGTGGTAAAACTACTATTTTAATCGCTGATTTTTTGTGGTGCTTCGTCATTTCTACACGGACGATTCTGTTTAACTTTTCAAGGTCGGTGTAAAACCATTTGCTGAGTCCCAAGGACTACGTACGGGCAGGGATGGCATTTGTGTTGATTGCATTAATTTTTTTTGTTGAGTTAAGAAAACTCTTGATAATCAATTTGAGTCTCGTAGTAAAGGTAAACGTTAGGCTTATCTTAACTACCGTATTCTGAATACCCTTACATTCAAAAATACACAGATATTTATATAATTCGCCCTCAGCCATTGCGTCGATGTCATTTTCGAACTCGTTTTCTAACCCTGCGGTCCCTAATTCCCATTCGATAAAATGCACTGTCCTGCATTTATCTAGTCCGAACTCCATGTGGATATCATTGGGAAACTGCATTGTAACATCAATAACTTGCTGCAGTTTCTCGGCTCATCTAGCGTACAAATTCAGGTCATCCATGTACAGAAGATGGGTCCCTTGAAGACCATCTCCACCATTATGAATTTTGAACCCATGAGACATTCTGTTTATTGTTTTTTAAATGGGTTCAACGCTAAATAGAGCCATAGTGCATTCATTGAAATATACCAGTCGTTATGGGTTTTGATCTTGTTCTCCTTGGTTGTCCATGATCAAAATACTTGATTCTTGTACCCCGGAGCCTCATTACATGACCTGGAAATTCAATAATGCGTGGGAAATTTTGGTAAATTTTGAACAATTCAAGCAAATAGTCATGCGGCACGGAAGGAAACGCTTGGTTGTAGTCAATGTATGCCACGCGTAAGTTCCTTTGATGCTTACGAGCTTGAGTCATGGCAATAGCTTCTATAGTGACTAGATCTTTACAGACTAGTGAGTTTTTACAACATCCTTTTTTGTGAGGATGTCATTCTCGTCGAAATGAGAATATACATTACCTGCAGTGTTGAAATTCCATCTGTTTTTTTCCACTAAACAACCGACCAGTAGTTAATCATATCTTCCAATTGAGGGACTTTGGTGCCTTGCTGGTTATTTTGCTTTACACTCATTAATGAGAGAACCTTCTTTTACCTGTCTGAAAGTTTCGATTTTTTTGCGTTCGTGCACAATTTTTGTTGTGCCGACGCAGGCTGACAGTCACATAATCAAGTTTCTGCCGTTATGAGTCATAATCTCATCCAATATTGCTGGTGTTAATGTCTCGATGTGCCGATAGTATATGATTTTAGTAACATGGTTATCAGCTTTCTCGTTCTATTTACTTTTTATATTGAGTTAAGCGACTCAATTTGCACCTTACTTTGCTGACATCCATATCCAACCTGACCTTCCATGGTGAATCCCGATCCCTTGCTCGGACAAAAACTGCATTTGCAGGTCTAGTTCTGCGGCCCAAAGTTCTAACGGTTGCCATAGCTGCAACGTATACAGGAGTTTGTACCTCTAACACAATTTGCGTGACGTTTAAAAACGCAGGTAAAACCTTGCTGTTGAGGTGTTTTATTAGTGTGTGCAGATAATTTTTTATGTTTATTTTGGGCAGAGAATGCCTTTTTGTTAGTTCTACATATCTGAACTCTAGTAAAGCATCACCAAAATCCCTTTCAAGGTGCTGCAGTTTTTCTAGGATTTTGCTATCCACATAATTGTTATTAATATCCGGGTGAGGTTCTAATGGATTCGGTACATGTTGTTCATTATTCCTAGCACCAATGCCTTTAAATTAAATTAAGTCTTCGTTGCCCACATCTCCCAATGGGAATTTATCAATAGCAAGGTGCTGTTCCACTTCTATTTTGATAGCAGCTATTTAAACAACCGAAAGCAATCTGTTTACAGATATTGATCGTTTTCAATCTGACAGATTCTACTCATTTATTTTTGTCGCCAGCTCTGGGTATTTAAGTAAGAACAGTCTATGATGTTCTCTCCTCACACTTCGCCCACATTTCTTTGCCAAAAAATAAAGGCGCATAACATCTCTGTTCATATAGTATGTCCATTTTCGTCGCATTTCTGGTTATTGAACCTCTGCTTCTGCATCTGGTTGTATAAGGCCGTCCACCTCTGCAGGATGTGGTGGTGGTGCATCATCAATAGTTTAAAGAAGAACATCAATTGCCCCTGCTTGACCATATGCCGCGGTTTCCTGTAACTGATGTTCATTCCCGTCGTTTTTCACGCAAAATTAACATGTTGCTTAATCTCTATTGCTTAGTCTATTGTCATGTGTAGATTAGTCCTGATCCATTTTCTATTCAAACTTTGCACTTTCGTGATAGAGACGCACATATTTCTCTTTCATTGTGGCATTTCACTTGATTCTCTCCCACAGTATTTATGTCGAGGTGGTTGGCCGCAAATTGCTGACACTAGCCAAAGCATCCTCAGCATGCACAGTTGATGTTCCACTGCTTAAAGTTTGTCGCAGATGTTCTTGCTGACCAGCTGTTTGATTAGTGAGATATGACTGACGATCTCGCAGCTGATTATCGCCACCGTTCCACATGCTGTGGCCCCAGCTGTGGCTCCAGAAGCGACAAACGTTTTATTATCTTTAATATACGCCTTATTATTATTTAGGTTTTGGCGCTCTTCTTAGTCCCTCTCCTCTTCGGTATCAGCCTATGTGGCATACATTTTATATTATATTATTTCGGTTTCGATTCCTTTTGAATCAAACTAAAGGGCCTATGACAAACCAACGAAGGCTTCCTCGGGTTGCTAATAGAGGGTCCCTGTACCAAGGATTTCTGCTGAATGTACTTGCAATAATTAATAAGCAGTCACCGGCGATTGTGAGGGTATGCCCCCGATAGAACAACCTCTAAGCGCAAGTGTAAAAACTTTGCCGAATGCTGCATGGCACCTGGACAAGACGTATTAAACGGACACCATCAAAACACCAAAAACTTTTATATGCATTTTAAAACGATTGAACGCGCAGAGGACCAGACAATGGGTTAGCAAACAGTGCCGATCAACCTAGAGTTCGGGCTGCTGAAAATAATTTGGATGAAAATACGACGACGAACTTGCGAAACGCTAACATTGATTGGACGCGTCAGCTAAAAGGTGACTTGGTGAAAAAGTTAAATATGAAGATAAGAAAACGAAATTCAGACCAACCGCGAAAAGCAGGTACCTCCTGAGAGATGAAAATTATTTCGGGACAAGGAGAAATATTAAGATACAGAGTCGTCCTAAGCCCCAAGATCTGGCTGAAATGGATACCTCCCTTCGTGAGGATTTTTCGAAGGATTCCGACCTCTAGACTATCAATTGTTCAGTTTATAGTTCTGGTCGAGCTTTGGCTAATTCAAATCGAAGGTTAAAACCGATGATGGATAAAAACATTTAAAAAAATGCATTAACCGTTCACAGAAAGGGTGCGAAAGATCGCCCAAGTACTGAGAACCTCTAATATCACACACTGAATTACTGAAAGCGGCAAGCAAGTAGGATACTGTTGAAAAAATACAGGTGCTTCCTGATGCAAAGAGAAGAATACAAAAGAGGGAGGGATGGATTAGAGAGAGTTAAAAGTTTCTTGCTGACCAATTGCGCCTCTTCAGTGTTCCCCTTGCTTCTGTCAAAATCTACCAAAGCCTAACGAGGTAGAGACTTTTTGTTCGACTTATACAGGATCCCGAAAACGCTTTAGTGAAATATAGTTCGCTTCAATGAGTTTTGTGATAACCTTATAAAATCAGAGGAGGAATGACCGTCAATCACTGCTAAGTGGTGAAAAAAGCACTATGTGGTTCGAAGAACTTTTACGCTGCAGAACCAGATGGTATCAATAACTTCTGGTAAAAGAAGTTTACTTCTTCACACCATCATCTGGCTCGCAGATTCAACTCATATTTAAAGTTGGAAATGCCCATTCCGCAGTGGCTGGCATGAGGACGCACTATCCCCCTACCAAAAAAATTTTATTTGTCCAACCCAGAGAATTACGGGCAAATAACTTGTTTCAACACACTGTAAAAGGTCTTTTTACCAGCCTTAAACAACAAGATAGTTCAAAGAATTCAGCTTGTGGGGACAAAGGTCTTTACAGCTGTGCTAAACAACAAGATTGTTCGAAGAATTCATCCTGTGGGGAGAGAGATGTACGAACAACGTAACTCCAAAAAAGGTGTTGTGGACTGCCGAGAGAACCTGCTAATTTACAGGTGCGTCTGCAAAAACGCAGAAGCCCATCAATGGGTCCTGTCACTAACCTGGATTAACAACCGGAAAGCTTTTGATTCAACCTCTTATAGAAATATCATCTGTTTGTTGAAAAGCTTGTAGATTCATCCGCACATACCAATATGCATAGAGAGATTGATGCCCCTTTCGAAAACTGGATTTACTATCTCCTCTGGAATATATCGAGTGACAACGAACAAGGTCACCTTCCATAGGGACGCCTTTCAGGGTGACACTATGAGTCCTCTGCTTTTTTGCATCTCACTTCTGCCTCTATCTCTCGCACTACAAAATTCTTCTGGATCTCTCTGTGGCGACACTAATCATCGTGAGCATAGAATCACTTATGTATTATATGTGGATGAACTAAAGCTTTATGCTTCTGGTAAAAGAAAACTTCAGAGTGTTTTAAATATCGTCAAGTAGTGTACAGAAGAGATTAAAATGGATTTTGAATTGGACATTTGTGCAAAAATTAATCTGAAGGAAGGAAAGATTATTAGCGTTACCGAGGACCATGAGCCTTCAGAAATAAGTGTTATTAGACATGTTGACGAAGAATAAACCAAAGTCCCTTGACTTGGCCACACGTAAGATCATGCATATATATAATTTAAAAAAAACTTGCAGAAACCGGATGTATCATAGCGGTGTGTAAAGAAATAGACGTATGAATGATCACAGACACAAAAAGAGAATACTCAAACATTTAATTAATGAAAGGAAAGATCAAATTACAGCAGAAGAAGAGAAGAAAATACTAGACGACTTTAAAGGAAGCAAGAAACTTCTTTATAAAGAACAAAAATAAAGGGAAACAAAAGTACAGAATTAGGCAACATGAGAAATAGTAATGGGGAAATGCTATATGATGCAGATGGGATACTAGACGCTTGAAGAGTCTATTTTGGGAAAAATTTGGAGATGAAGCTATAGGACACCACAACTGCGATGTAGAACACGATGCGTTAGAAAAATTAATTGAGAAAGTCTGTGTCACTGAGGTTCGAGATATAATTGAGAGCTTAAAAAACGGTAAGGCTGTCGGGGTAGACTGTATTAACGGTGAAATGCTTATGCACGGTGGCGAGTATATACCATATAACCTGTGCGAATTGATAAATTTATGTTTTGAGGTGGGAGACGTCCCAGACGATTGAAGTGGGTTTATGCCAGGAAGTTCATGTACGGGTCAAATATTTAGCTTAAGGTAACTCACAGAATAAAGTTTGAGAGTAGGAAAAAAAGTTTTCCGTGTTTTTGTTGACCTAGAAAAAGCTTTTGACAACGTAGATAGAAGTAAACTTTGGGAAGTCCTGCAAGAGTACGGAGTCAATGGGTGGCTCCTACCAGCTATTAAAGCAATATATACGAGCAGTGATCCCAGATATGAAACGAGACATGGTCCAATACTATGACACGTCTATGCCCGTGTGAATATGGTAGGAGAAGATATAAATGCCTGGGTTGCGCGCGCAACCCATTTCTCCTCTTCTGAATTTGAAAACTCGAAGGTGCACGATTGCCGGTC
>NC_046661.1:50106361-50125642 GCF_010883055.1 Belonocnema kinseyi | reverse complement strand
TGGTACAGAGGGTTTCATTTTTGCATGCCAAGACGGTGTCATTTCCACCTTAACATACCGTCGCCACATTTTGAGCCAAGACATTCCCGATGATAGCTGCTGTGCGTGCCCTGCACACCCCGAGCATTTAGCTCACATACTATCTAGTTGTCCAACACACGCGGGAACGATCTACATTAAAAGGCACAATGCGGTACTAAGAGTACTTTATTAACATCTCTGTCACTCCAACGGCATTCGCCTTAATATCGCTCCTCTAAATGCTCCTGGGGAAATTGAGTCAATTGTCGAGAATGGGAAGTGCCGCATATACTGGAACTTTATATTCTCGACAATTGTTTCGGTTGCTCACTCGAGGCCTGACATGGTTCTTCTTGACTTCGAGAAGAAAACCATGTTCGTTATCGAATTTTCGTCACCAGCTGACAAAAACATCATAGCCAAGGAGAATGAAAAGAAAGAGAGGTATCGAGACCTTATAAGGGAGTTGCAACGATTGTACCAGGAATATTCTGTTAAACTGATCGTCCTTACTAGCGGCGCTCTTAGAGGTGCCAAGCTTTCACTTGCTAATAGCCTAAAAAGCATCCCTGCGTGTCAACAATATGCTAGAACACTTGCGGGAAAAATGCAGAAGGCGGTTGTCCTTGTGTCACTCCGTGTTCTTAGGGTGCACGAGACTTTTGCTGGATCGTCGTATTGATTCCTTTACAGACTGTAACCACTTATCTCACGGTTGTGAGACGTGGTTATGGCTGAAATTTTCCTGCGATATCGCTGGAAGCGGGTGCAATTTTTCAGATTAGCACCCGCTCCCGGCGAAATCCTGCGGTTGTCCTTATGACAAATTTTTAATAATATATATATCATTTATATATTTCATTTATATATAGAGAAGAAAAGACTGATAATTTTCATTTGTTTTACATTTGGCGAGGCATATAAGTATAGAAGTAAATAGAGTCACGTGAGAATTATATATGGTAATAATAAAATTTTGTTTTATTTTGTCAAGTATGGCGCACAACTGCAATCAGTTCGGAGAAAAAATATGTTAATCCAGCGTATGTATAAATTTCGGTGTGAAAAGATGATGATTACAGGTCAAAAATAGCACCTCAAAAAATTCTTTAAAAAATTCAAACATTTTTTCACTTGTTATTTTGGAAAAATGAATTTTTTTATTTTCCTTTCTTCCTTCATAACCAATTTGCCATGATCATCCAGCTAGACCTTTTCACTACCACATTGTCGGTTAAAATTTGATCATTTATAGTTGACATTTCATTCATTAAATTTTTCATCAAGAATTCATCCTTTTGGGTTGAAAATAAATTGGTTTTTATAACAAATTTGTTGTAGAATATTTTTTTTTTCAACTAACAATTTAACTGTTTTAGTTTGGATGGAAAATGGATTGTTTTTGCTTGAAAGTTAAACTATTAAATTTTTCAGAAAGGATTAATCTTTTTGGTTTGAAAATTTAGCTACTTAGTTGTAAGTTGAACTGCTTCATAAAAATTAAATTTTGTTGGTTAAAAATTTAATTATTCTGTTTAAAATAAGTGTTTTGGTTGAAAATAAATGTGTTGAGCTGAAAGTTTAACTATTGCATTTATGTTTGAAAATTGATCGCTTTCGGTTTGAAATTCAACTCTAGTTAAAAATTAACTTTTCTGTTGAAAATTCATATTTCTAATGGGAACATTAAACTATTTTGTAGAAAAATGGTCTTTTAGCTTAAAAACCAAATACTCGCTTTCAGTTGAATGTCAGGGGTTGGCTTCAAATAGCCTTGGACTGAATTGGGGGGAATCGAAATTTAAACATTTAGGGCTGCCTGCACCGTTTCCAATTGGAATGCATGCTATTGCGCAATATTCTTGACTGAGAACACGCGGTCGGCGGTCCTTCGAGGACGACTGTCGCGACTGCTCTCGCCCTGTTCCCATGAGAAACTGCAGGGGCCAGCAGTACTTGTGTTGAACATTTTTCTGGGTTTAAAATGCAATATTCTAATTTACAGAGAAAATTGAAGTATTTGGTCCAAAAGTGACTTTTCGGATAAGAAATCATAATTGTTCTGTTTTTTTTTCGACATTTACTTTTCTCTTGGATGAAAAAAAAAACAATTTTTTGGTTAAAATATCAACTATTATATTTTCGTTTAGAATTAATCATTTTTCATTGGCAATCTAACCATCTTGTCTTTCTATGTTGAAAATTTAATGATTTTGTTAAAAATTCAACTACTATGGTAGAAATTTGCACCTTTCGTCTGGGAGGTCAACTATTTTGTCTAAATGTAACTTTTTGGTTCGTAATTTTATTTTGTTCTTCAAAGTTTAAGTATTTGGTTCAAACTTTAATTATATTGTTAGAAATTTAACTCTTTTGTTGCAAATTTATCTTATGAAGGAAATTTTCCCGCATGGGTTAAACATTCCTATTTTGTTGCAGAAATGTTCTTTGTGAAATTCATCTTTCTTAGTTAAAAATTATACTACCTTCTAAAAGGTTCTTCTTTTGACTTAAAGATCTTAATATGTTGTTAGGAATTTAACTATATTGATACAAATTTGTTTCTTTTGTTTAAGACTTCAAAGGTTTGATTTAAATGCGACTGTTTGGTTGACTATTAAGATCGTTCGTTGAAAGTTCAACTATTTTTTTGATACTTTAATTATTATGTTAAAGACTCCATTATTTTATTCAAAAGTCATATTTTTTCGAAGATGCAACTGTTTTTTTTTGTAAATTCATCTTATTAAACAAAAATTTGTCTAAATAGATGTAAAATTCATCTGTTTTGTAGAAAAGTTCTCGGTTGCAAATTCATCTTTGGTGATTGAAAATTCAATTGTTTTCTTAAAAGCTCGTCTTTTTAGCTTAAAAAATCAACTGTTTGGTTGAAAAATCACCTTTTTGGGTTGAAATATCGGTTAGACAATTTAGTATTCTTGCTAAAAGGTTATACTAAAAGATCAAATCAACATTCTTATCTAGTTTTTTTTGTTTTTTGTTTTTTAAAATTATGTTTTTCTACTGTTTATCATAATCTACCGTAGTTTAGTTTTTCCACTAGAACATGTTGTAAGCAGGTGGAACAAAATTTGTTTTTAATTGCATGGTCTCTATTTGATACTGATTTAAAATACATACATTATATAGCGCACAACTAATAGGAGATTTGGCAGCGATTCGCCGATCGGGTGCTGATTTTCGAGTCGAAGGACGTCGGAGAACTGCCTGAGCAGGTTTGTGAGAAGGGTGGGAAAGAATCGGGTGAGAAGAAAATTGGTATGCGGGTGGCGGCTTCCGGGTGATTGGCAGAGGGTAGCGTGGCATTCCTAATCGGCGAAACGCGAGAATCTCATGCGAAACCTTCGAGATCTCCCACGCGAGATTTCATCCCCTTGTCGTGAACAACTCGTTTACAATTGAAGGCGCACCTGACCCATCCTTCTCTCTCTCCAACCCTCTTTGAATTATTCCTAATACAGTGGTTCGTTCTCCTCTGCTCTCTCACTTCGTTTTCCATTCTCCAATCAGGAGCTTTTGTGCTGTCTCATGAAGGCCAATAGAGGTCTGGAAAGAATATATATATATAATTTTTTTTCAGTACAAGAATTTCCCCCTGGCACTGCTTCTGCTGTGTTTTGTTCAATTGTATCCATATCCGATTTTGTTTATATGAATGATCTCGCTGGAGAACAGCTATCAAATTATGAAAAGATCTATTTGAAACATTTTTATGCTAGGGGAGTTCAACAGTATCAAAATTAACAGCTGAATGGCAATGTTGGATAGCTTGTAAATGTGAGATGTTTTCCCCAATATTTTATCCGGCTGATTGAAAAAAGAGGTAGAAAAATTTTAACGGTGGCATACTCAGATACTATCGATCTTCTACATTTAAATCCTTCTACATCTTACGAATGGTTTTTTTAAAATGCGTCCCCGATAGCAAATCCAGTCTCTCTTTCTGTTACTTCCCTTCATTAATAATTTGCAACCTACTGAAATATTTCTCAGAATGACAACATTCTTTTCCATCAGCATAGTAAAAACGTCAAAAAAGTTTTATAGGAGAAGCGCATTAGTTCAAAAGCACTAACAGCACCACTTCGCATAATTTTGTTTCTTTTTTGTCCCAGTTGGATTATGCTTCCACTCACCTACCTTCGCTTTCTCTCTCGCGGTTTGATCCCGACCCTATATTTCTCCCGTTCTAGAGGCCTCGCGGGACTGACTTTATTGAAGCAGACGAAAAGCGATATATTTTATGTATCTGTGCATAGGGAGCCGTAGGGGTTTTTATTAGTGACGTACCATATCCTCATGTCGCCCTTGCTCTTTGCACCAGGTCATGAAAACTGTTCCAGTTTGCCAGGAAGCGGGTAAAAGGGGTCGAGCAGAGGTGGCCCTTCAATCATTCATAAAAATGCGCGTTTTATGGGGTTCTTTTCTACCGTCTTTAAATATTAAACGTTTCTTAGCTTTATCTCTTCCTGTTTCATTCCATACTCTATCGCAACTGACTCCTTTACTTAGCCGTATACCTTTCGGCCTAAACCTTTTGAGACCTACTATCCCTTGCGACAGACCCATGCAGTTTTTTTGAGTGTACACACGTCAATGAAGCCGTTTTACCAAAAGCACTTTTTTCTCTGATACTTTTGCGCTCTAGAAGACAAAGCTAGAGATGCCCATTGAGGTAACCACATGATCAAGTACTATATATATATATATATGTGTGTGTGTGTGTGTGTATATATATATATGTGTATATAAATATATATATAAAAGAGTTTTCAACTACATATTAGTTTCAATGTGTCCTTTTCTATGCCGCATTGAGAACGGGTTAACGTTAATGCTTTCTCATATAGAAAAATCTGCGTTTTGTGTCTAAAGTTCTACGAAATTTAAATAGCTTAAGATATGATGGATGAATTGACGTTGATATGAAGATACTGCTGAAAATTCTCCGTAAAAAGGAATTGGCACTACGAATTCCCTTTTCACTGATCCCAGATTAAATTGACCAACAAAGAAAATGTAAGCATCCAGAAGAAAAAATCACTATATCAGGATTAAAAAATAATTTCACGAATGGTATATGTCCGCAGTTTTTCCAATGGTCAAGACAAAGGTCCAGAAGCTTTTTGTCGGCAGTTATGATAGAATCTTATTATATAAAAGACAATTAACATTAAGCAAATTTTTTTTCACTCACAAGCTTGTTTCAAAGAAAAAAATGTATCAGTAACAAAGACATTTTTCAGGGAGTAGTTGTTCTCTCAAAGCAGAAGCAATGGTAACACGTATGTCCGACAATAGTCAGTTCTAACCACTTATGTGAAACTAGCCTTACAGTGTGATAGGCGGAACATTTTCAATGGAACGTTCGTTCATGAGCCATCCATATACAATTTAGGCAATTTACCGGGGGGGGGGGGGGGGGGGGGGTGAAAAGTTAACATTTGTTTACGGGGCGCCGGGGGTTTTAAACAAAGTCCACGTGGGCTCGTGTTCTCATGAATCTTCGGATTTATTTTCAGAAAAACATGAAAAACTAAGAAAATTAGTAATACTTTGTGTTAGCATTTTCGAAGACTTTATATCATCAAGTTTGTATTAAAAAAAATTAATTTTCAAAATTTTAATTGCTCCCTTTAGATTTCTGTCTTTCGAATGGACAGAGGATTTAGGGGTCTGGGATGATAAAAATTTCACGTTTATCAACATTTTGATACAGATGAACAAATTAAATTAACAAATTTTGATATAGGGACTAATTAAAAAAGCTGTCACTACGCGATCGGAATCTGAATTAAAAACATCCCAGTGTATAAACTGCTTTGATACTGCATAGATATCTTAAACTTTAAATTTATACTATAATCTACTTAAATTTGCATTCTTTTTATTAATTCTTAATCACAGCATGTATTTCTTATTTTATAAAGCGCCGAATCCTTTTGTAATGCTTGTAGAAAATATATAGGCTATGATTATTAATTAAAGTAAACGAACATCTAGCGTAAATTACTTCTATACAATATCATTAGTGCAGGCATCTCGTACGAAAAAATGTTTTTTTACCGTATCAAGTAGGAAATGCGCGTTTTTTGCTAAAATGATTTATGAAGGGGTCCTTAGTAACATTCCAAGTTTTCTAGAAATGACAGCCGTTCGTCCCTGAGGTATTTTCAAAAAAAGTTCCAAACATCATGTTTGCATACAATGATCCCGATCTGGCCCTGATCAGTAGAATTCTGTGGCCCAGATTTGGGCCAGACCAGGCCAGACCAATTTCCTACCGTAACGCCATCACCATGCGCTCACAGAATTAGTGCTGGTTATTATTTTTTGATAGTGCAGTGAAATTGGAATATTATTTATTTATAATATTTTATAAATGATTGAAAATGCCTAAGGAAAGTACGCCACGTGTTCGAAGGCACCGGACACTAACCAGTATACTTCAAAACCTGCGTCAGGAAAATGAAAGTAAGTAATTAAGCTCTGGGGCTAATTGAAACCTAACCTCAAATGAAGTGATCATCAATTAAATTTTATTTTTTTAATCAATACGAATGGAATTATTATAGATGAAAATGTAAGTGATCCGGGAGTTAACAATATCCAACTCTTTCAATTAATGAATTTGGACGATCCAGAAAATTTGGATCCACTTGAAAATGAGTTTTCGGTTGATATCAACGCAATTTTAGGTAAAATCATTTTATCAATGAAAAGTCAATAATTTTATCAATGTATTTATTATATTGTTTTATATTTTTACATTGTTATAAAATATGTTGACTAATATTAGTCAAAGTAGGTAATCACCAAAAATAGTGACCTTGTCATAATAGAATATGTGATAAAATCGAGAGTACATTTCAGATTTTTTAAAAATAATAAATTCATTATCAAAATACATTAAGGACACCTTTTGATAGCATGAATTTCGGAATCAAGTAGTAGAATCAAAATACCAATCGATCAAGTGCTCCCAACAAGATATTCTTACTCAACTGCGCATACGTTACACTCGTCGTCTAATTGGTTACTATTCGCGCGCAGTTTAAAATGCTAAAATATATTATTCCTCTTCGTTATCATAATTAATGACATTTCTACTTGTAACAATAATTGTAACAATTAAACCCCTAATATATATCTAATTTTTCGATATTTAACATTTATTTTCAAACCATTTTAATTTTCATCAGGAAAATTCGATGAAAATTCACAATCAGGTACTGATTCTGATACTGGAAATTGTGCCAGCGATTGAACTTTTAGGGTTCCATCAAAGAAATGTTCTAAAACTCACGAAGCTTCACAAACGCCAAAAGAGTATCAAGTAAGTTGAAAAACTACCAATTGATTTCAATCAAGATTTATGACTCTTTAAAGAAACATAATTTTTTTGATATTTTGAGCTATTTATAGCCATGAAAGTTTTTTCAAAACTGCTCGTTTCGTACACATCCTATAGAAAAACGTCAGGAAAATAAATTATACATCGTTAAATTCTGCGTAAAACAAAAAAATGAAATATTTTAGCTCATTTAGGTCACGATTTATGAGCATGAAACTGTGACCCTTTCCATTCGGAAGGCTCTGTATGTACTGGAAAATGTACTGCAACCATAAATGAGGATTTTGGTGGCATGCATTCATTTGTAATTAATTACAAGTTCAGTTATTCTATGTTAAAAGTAACAATTAATTATAAATTCCACTTATTTTTAGCATTTTATAATAGCTAATAGAAATTGCATTTATTTAAATCAAGTAAAGGGCATAAAAATTGGCTTTAAGATTACTGGAACGAAGATCACGATTATTGGGACGGGATTATTGGAATTACGATTATTATAACGATTATTGCGATTATTGGGACTTACTTTATGAAAATCACTTCCAAAATATCTGTTGTCGAAATTAATTGAAAAAATACCAAATAACTGATTTATTAAGGAAACCACGTAAAAAAGCCCCTAATACACTACCTGCAGGGTGGTGTGAAAATACTGCATTTTACATAATATTCTTTAAACATTTACCATTTTTAACATACAATTATACAACGTTATAAAACTGATCCCTTCAATAGCATTTTATCAATAATAAATAAACAATGTAAAATCACTTAATTTGTATTTTTATTTCGAAAACATATATTCTAGAAGTAATTTTCACTAAATGAATGAACGTCTAAACGAACGTCTAAACGAAATGAGGTAATAAAGTCCATGTCTCTGCTTTTCTCCGGTGCAAGTTTTGAAAAAAAAAATTTCGAAAAAAATACAAGTGCAAGTTTCTTTCGCAACTTACGTCCACACGAAATGAGATATCGTGTTAAAAATTTGGCACGCTAAATAGAAGGAATGCAGAAACGTGTCTCTGGTCCTAAATAATATTAATGATGAAAAAAGTTTGTTTTTTATTAAAATTTTGAACCACTGGAATCAATTTTCAAAGTTGCCAATGGGCTAGTTATGAGGTTTATATTGACCAAAATGGGACAAAACAACAAAAATCGCTCACGAACATTATGCACAAATAATGCAAAAACTAATGTTTGCACTTTCATTTCTCGCAAAGAATTTCCGCGTTATTTAAACTTTTATTTTTCAATGTATGTGAAGTTTCAAGCAATATTAACAAATGGATAAGCTTACCCAGTCGGTCTAGAAGCCAGTTCGTGGCGACTTGATCGCGCGCAGTGGTCAAGGCATGCCGCGTATTCCTGAAGTTATCATTTATTCCTGCAAAATAAATGTAATTGTAATAATGTATAATCAGTTTAAAATAAAATGATTGCAAGAATATTACTTTATTCTACGTTACGTATCTTTTTGAAGACTTCTTCAGTCCTCCGTTAAAACGGCGTAAGCATTAATTTATTAATACGCAGATAAATATTAATATTTAATTTTTATTCTTTTCCGACCGATCGCAATTAATTATTAGATACTATAACTTTCAAGTGAAACATAATAAAGTAGGCTAAAGTAGAAATAACCACTTATCAAACACTGTACATTCTTAAAAATACAATTATCTCAAAAAGAAATTTTACGACTTGAGCCGCTATTTCAGAGAAGGGCTCAAATAGCTTTACTCGAGTAGCTTTACGAATAAGTGAAATATTTTGAAAAAAACTGAACACGAGTAATTTACTCTGGAAATAGGTAAAATGCGGTCAACTTTGTGAGGCTATAACTTATGACTTATTGGCGCTAGATTATCAAATTTGTTTAGAATTACTTCAAGTTGCGTCTACTTTAAGTTAACTTTCGAAATTTTGTTGGTAAAATGAACAGGTTCCAAAGTACAGATAAAAACTTTAGAATTGGGTTTTTTGCCTGTTTTTCCAAAAAATCCAGGTTCTTTGGTGGACCATAACTCGGTACCTGTTCAAGATAGAAGGTTTTTCTTGCCCTCAAATTTTTCAGAATGTGCTCTAGTATATTTTGGTGTTGAACATTTTACTCTAAAATGCAATGGGACGGGTCAGCCTACGAAAAAATGATTTTTAGAACTTTTTCCAAAACTATCTCTGGGACGCACAGGTGATAGTTCTAGGAAACTTCGAATTTTACTCAGGATTCCGTAATAAACCGTTTTTGGAAAAAAACTCGAATTACCTACTCAATACGGTGTAATGATACCAGATGCATTGACTATTATTAAAAGTATAAATGAGTGTTGAACGAAAGTTATTTTTATGAAACATAGAGTATATATAATGTTACTCATAGAGATAAACGAAAACTATTTTTACTGAAACAAGAACATTAATTTTATACCATTAAAAAACGATTTTTCAAGAAAATCCGTTAATGTTAAGCCATAAACTTGGATTTTCAACTCAAAACGATCAATTTACTAAAAACAAATTGAATAGTTACATTTTTAGTTAAAAAAAATCAATTCCAAACAAAAAATAATTTTCAGCAACATTGTTAAATGCAGTAATATAAAGCTACTTTTACAAATGATGAATCATTTTTATTTAAATTTAGATTCCAATTTAAAAAAGTTTAGGACGCTTCCGAAAAAATCCCCTGACAAAAAAAAAATCTTAATATTTCCAGCGTTTTCTAGGCATATGCAAATTCCCTGACAATGAAAGAATTTCCAGGTAGGGTAGCCGCCCTGTAATATTTTTTCTGGACAATGGTCATCTTGGAAACGCACCAAAGCATGATATAAGCTATTTAAATAAGGCTTATAATATTTTTATTTATATGAGGAGACCTCCAGTATTAGTTAAACATTTCTTCTTCCGATCTACACCTTTGGCAAGTGGCTGTGTAGATTATTTGATCGGCGGTATTAGTTGGAAGCAGTCGCCGTCTCGCTGGGGGTCGTCACGACCCCACATGTCGCTTAGTGACTTTTTCAGAACAAATTTTTTATTTTTATTTTCCAAAAATACTGTGTGTCCTAGTGAAAAGGAGTGTAAGTATTGCAAAAAAAGTGTCCAGATTTTTTTGCAAGTGCTCGTTTCTAATATATCTCGAGAAAAAAAAGTTGGTGCATGTGCAGTAGAAAAGAAGATAACAAGGCCCAAGAGGCTTGTTATTCGTGCAAACGTCCGGTTTGTCCAAAGCATCGGGTATTCATGTGAAGCAATTTTGTCGGTAGAGAATAAAGCTATTATTATTCACTATTTTTTCATTCGTGATCATTTTGAAACGATTAGTCTTTAAAAATAAAGAAATTACATGAGAAAAAAATGAAATAATCATTAAAAATCGCTCCTTCCACTTTTCATGAAATAGCCAACTTCAGATTCTAAAATAAATACATTTTTTCGGAGCTGTACTATTATCGTTTTTTTTCAATTTAAAGAGCTATTTTTCGAGAGTTACAGGTTGAGTTTTCAGGTAAAAATATTGAAAATTGCCTCATTTATGATTTTTTTTGTGTGAAAAAGTCATTTTTCACGTTTTTGTAAGTATTTCTTTTTTGTGACGTGCACCAAATTTTTTTCATCAATATAACCTTATCCCCATGCTGACAAGATAGTTAGAGAGTATCCAGTAATTTTGTTGAATTGATATAACAGATATTCTCTTTGTAGGATAAAATTTTCCGGTTGAGGTCGCCCACAGCCCCACATGGCGATTTGTGAAATGATTACTTAGGATAGGGCTTCAAGCGTTAAAAAAGGACAGAATCTTTTGTTTCCTTTTCGTGAAGTTTTGAAAGATGAGATCAAAATTATACACGAAATCTTTACAACGTAATGTTTTAGCCGTTTATTTTTTAATGTTTAGATAAGATCTACAAGGATTATAATCAATTATTTTTTACAATCACACATAATTAAACAATTTCGTTAAAATTTCGATAATTGGAATTTTGTTTTGTTTAGACCGGGACGCCGAAAAAATCTAGCTTTAAAATATGTTTAACTACATCCTCCAAATAATATTTCACAATTCTTATTAAGTATTTCACCAACCGTGTTAAAGAAACCAATTATCTGAAAGAAATGTATTCGGAAATTTCAACACCAATAGGTGTAAAAAATAGGGAATAATAACCCTTTAATAATAAGTAAATAATCTAAAACTTTCGAAAAATTCAATAATTATTACAGTTTGAAACCTGGTTCCGTTGATTAAATACTTTTCAAAGAATTCGATCGGTTATGTCTTTCATATTTAGAAAATGCTCGATGCGCTTTGTAGGTTAGGATTTCTCGTAAAACTTACAATTAGTTCGATTTTAAGATTTCTTATACATACCTTCGAATGCTTCGATGTAGTCTCCAAACTCTAGACTTTCCAACACTTGTGACACTTGCATAACTAATGTAAAAAATAACGAGGTGTAATCTAACGATGCATGCCAGACATCAACCCATATGCGTGTTATGGCAGCCATATTTAATGGTTATTCCTCGTTTTATCGCGCGTATGTTGGTACCGTGGTCGCACTTTTAGTAGTACCAACCAAAATAGTAAATAAAATAGTGATGCCACCTACTTTATAGTGTTAGAAAAACCAATGAGTGGTCCATATGACTAATTTATTAGTAACTCTCACTATCAAAACAATACTAACTTTAACTAATCAGGAGTACTACTTACGGTATCCTAGTTCGACTATTTGCTTAGCTGGCGTTACTTACTGAATATTTCTGAAAACCGATGAATGATTTACTAATAAAAAAAGTATTAGCCTCAACTATTTATTTTTTTTATATTAGGATTTATTTCAGCTTTTTTCACATATAAGTAACTAAATATAAATAAATCGAAGAATGTTTGTAATTAAAAAAGGAGCGAAATATTAAAATCATAGCAATGGAATTGCGTTCACACAATACAAGATAATGAAATAAAAATTTTAACTCCCGAGGATAAGGTAATGTGATGGTAACCTCAAAATATTTTTTTCCAATTCTTTTTTAATTTTTAAGAACTAAAGAAAAAAACTCTACTTTAGAAATATGCAGTAAAAAAATCGTGACTTAATGACCATAACACCTTTTTAAACGATTTTTGTTTCTTATCGGGTAAACCTTAAATACTTACTGCGCAAGATATTATAAGATGAGGACAAGCACAACAGATCCCACAATTATAAGATTTTTTGAAATGAATGGATAATTTGATCTAAATCTACATATAAGATTCTCTTAAAGTTAGCGAAATTTCTAGAATCCTACTGAAAACTTCTATGCGGGTTCCTATACAGGATCCTGTATAAGAACCTACACATGATTTTTTATAGGGTCCTATGTCATTCCATATAGGTGGCACCTATAGGTGAAACATATGGGTTCCTAGGTAGAATCTTATATAGGATCCTATGTAGGTTCCTATATAGGATTTTTCAGTATGGAATATTTTGAGACCTTACAATATTTTGTAATTTTCAGCACTATTCTGGAATGTTTTAGAATGATCTGTTATTTGCTAGAATATTCTGAAAGTTTAAAAAATTTCTACAGCAGAAAGTTTTTTATTATTTCCCTTAAAAAATGGTTGCAGTATTTTCGTTGGAGATTAAGTTGCAAGCTTTTGTACTGGCTATCCTGCATCTTTTGTAAATGCGCTAACTTTCTGATATTTATTTTTAATGATTTCTTGACATTACATTCGATTCTACTCCAGATAATTATTGGTTTAATCTGTGATTCTTAAATTACTTATTGGAATGTGGGCTAACAATTTTATTCCATTACAGTTCTATCATTATAATCACTCATGTCGTCAAGACTAATTTTAATAGAGGAGAGTGCTCGAACATGAGATATTCTCGTAATATGAGATAGCGGGGTATCAGCTAAACTAAGAAACCCACTCTGTTGGTTCTATCACTAACTTGTAGCCCTTGAAGAAAAAGCAATTTTGTGGTATAGTCCAATTTTCATTGGGCTTCTAAAGATTATAGACGAACTTTTTTTGAAATCGATGATGGTCGAGTTCTTGGAAGGGAATTCTTTAAACCCTATTTATTATTTATTAAATATATATTTATCAGCAAAGTTTGCCTGGAGTGATGGGAATTGAATAAATAAGTAGGAAAATATCGATAGTGTTGAAGTTTTTCATTGTACAGGTGAGGTATAGTATTTCGTAGTTGCACGGTATGGTTCTCATAATATGAGATACCTGTGGTTTTTATAACACAGGCTGCGCGGGGGAAACTGGTTACGAAAGTGTTTGTGACTACTGCAAAAACTAAATATATCTAAATAGCAGTAAATTTATACTTCAGAAACATAGAATAAAGTTTTTCATTAAAAATAATACTTTATTTTGCATTTTATTAGCTATTTCCTGGGATATCTCATATTATAAGAATAGTTTGACGAGTTTGGAAAAAGCACTTTTTTACATTTTTTGTATTTTCAGCATAAAAAAAATGTTCCCGAATCAAAAAAATATATATTATTTTTAAAGCTTTAGTCCTTAATTAATACAAAATCAATTTATTCATGAATGCCGTCATCTTGAATATACCGGGCGCAAACGCTGAAGAAGCTCTGCACATGGTGAGGGGTAATTTCCTGAGCAGGAGAAATCCCTACAGCTCCGCTTGACCGCATACGGTGTAAGTAGTTAGAACCAGTATTGTTCAAATATGCAGTTGGGTGTTTCAATGATCCAGTATTAATTGTTTATTGGAAAATTATTAGGCTTAATTAAACACACACTGTTTGTTGAGACTTGATAATATATGTAAGTAATATTTCATAATCCAGGAGGTAGAAGGGTATCAATAAGACACTAATCTTCACATTGTAACTGGCTTTAACTAATTCATAAAGATCCAATATTGAAAAAAATAAGCCTTTGAAAGTGCAAAATTAATGCTGAGTACATGGGATAAAATTAAGAGAGCCTTCTCCAATTTCTCATTAGACAGAGATCAATTAGAGATTACATTTGATGGTCTCTAGTCAGACTTTGCAGGTCACAGATTTTTTTCTCAATAGTTGACTCAGTTTGCGAAGTAATAAAAACTAAATTTCCCTTTAAATTTTAAGAAAACTAGTAAAGTAAGGGGTTAATTTCAGGTTTGAGACTGTAGAAGAACTTTTGAAAGTAGCTGTCTAAGGAATATTAGTAAAGTTGGCTACTAAGGATAGGGATATGCAGCCACCTCTTGTTTATATTTAATGCGACGTAATTAGGTTTCCGATACCAGCCTTGTTCACAGTCTTGCCTGACAACCACAGGAACTACTCTTCCTCTCTTTCGTCTTTCCAATATTCACCTTTTCTCGCGGTAAACATATATTGAGCGAGTAGACTTCGAGAGGCCGAAATTTATATTCTCCCTTCATAAGTCTGATTAAGCGAACCAGAGGCACTTTGACCCTTTGGCCTTCAGATGAGAAATTAAATAAAAGTCGAGCTTCGCTTTATTTTATGAAAGATTTTTAAATACTTTATAAATTATTTATGTTCGAAAGTTCTAGAATATCTTCTTTATTTTTCTAAACACTCCAGAATTATAAAATTTAAAAATTGCCAGACAGTTTATGAGATTTTCGTTTTTGAATTTTTCCCCTCAATGAAGCCAGTATTAATGATCGATGAAGTAATTCACGTTTAATTCTCTACTAACGAGTTTAGTAATGCCAATGGCGCACCCAGTCTGGTGTACTCACACATTAACGAGGGTTCTCTTATTATTTGCTGAAACAAAGTGGCTGCCAAAAACGTTATGTTCAATGGCCGGAAGCGATGGAATATACCTGAGTCGACGTCCTCCAATCAGCGCAGCGATAAGTTATAGTCTCGTCGTAGGAAAGTTACGGATCCCAGGCACGCAAAACGATCGCGATAATAGATATCAGAATTCTATTCTATAGATCTCGTGGAATCTCCCTCTAAGTGATATGTCCCTCTTCCCAAATCATTATAACCTTGTGTAACAAATTCATTGGAAAATTATTAACATTAATTTTCATCTTACTGACTTTGAATGTGCCTTAATTTTAACTTTAACATTCTCATCTCTAATCAGAAGGTATTAGTTTTATGCGAAAAATAACTTTCGCGAATTTCATCAAATTTTGACGTTTTAAACCCCCCTGAGTAAGAAAAACAAGTTTTTACGTCGGTGTCTGTCTGGCCGGCGTCGTCGTCGTCGTCGTCGTCGTTGTGGTTGTCTGTATACCGGATAACTTTCGAAAGAATAGCCAGATTGGATTGTGCTTTGTCACATCATTACAGGGACCAAAAAGACAGATTAATTTCGGTCATTAGCCATTTTTGATAAAAATTAAAAAAGCTAGGGCTTTTAAAAAAATTTTGAGACCACTTTTTTCATAATTTGAAAATTCTGTCGACAGCCATTTATATTACATGAAAATATGAACAGTTTACCCCCATTACTTTTTTAAATCAAATATAAATTACCAAAGTTATAGGATTCTCAAAATCCAAAAAACCAAAACAAAAATGAACATTCGAAGCCAAAAAAAGCGTGATATGGAAAAAAGTCATTAGGAGAAAAACCCTACTTTTTCAAGGTCCCGCATTATTATTTTATTAACTTTTTGAATTTTGTTTTAAAAAAATCGAAAATTCAAATTTGGTCACACAAAAAATAATGATTTATTACATTCTCATTCATAATAATAAGATATTAGTTTTATGCGAAAGATGACTATCGCGAATTTCATTAATGTTGAAGTTTCGTAGCCCCCTGAGTCAGAAAATCAAATATTTACGTTGGTGTCTGTTTGTGTGTCTTTCGGACGTCGTCGTTGTTGTTGTTGATTATGTGGTTATGGTTGTCTGTAAACCGTAAAACTTTCGAAAGAATAGTCGGATTGGATTGTGCTTTGACACACAGTTTAAGGGACCAAAAATAAAGATCGAGTTCGTTAACCAACCATTTTTGATAAAAATTCAAAAAGTTAGAACAAAGAAAGATACGGAAAGAGATAGATCTAAAAAAATTGTGCACCTAAAAGAGATCTACAAATTTATCATGATTTACTTTTTTATGAGATAAGTTGTTTGTGTTTTATTGATCAAGAACAACTTTGAAAATAAAGAAAATTAAATTTGTTCAATTTCCATGCACGTTATGAATTGTAATGATATACATTTATTGGATTTATACATGTTTAAGCACAGCTAAGAATAAAATGTAATGCAAAATAAAAAACAGCTGCTAAATTAATAATGACAAATATAATTCGCGTTTTATTTTCCAATATCTGAATAACCAATCCCAGACAGGGTTACACAAAAATGTATTATATTTGATATAAATGTGTGGAACATATTGTAAAAAAGTTCAAATTCTGGACAAAATCGAGTGCGAAGCACGAGATACGTGATGAGAATGTGTTCGTTAAAGCCAACATAGTTTTAACAGAAGAGAGTTCACAATCTCAAAATTACATTTGTCGATCCATTGACCTTTGATTTTAAAATGTCTGTGCACGAACGTGGAAGAAAAGAAAAGACCGAGCGCGAAATGCGAAAACCATTAGTCGCGCGCCCTAGGTGCACTCAAACTCTTGAGCGAAGCTATGTTAACAAAAGAGGATTAATAGTCGCAAAATTACAATGGTGTATGTTTTGAATTTTAATCATAATAGGTTTGCTCAAGAATATGAAAAAAATACAAAGACCGAGCGCTTAGCGCGAGATAAATGGATCAATTGAGCGCGAAGCACGAGAACCAACAGTTGCGCGCCCTAGGCGCGCTTAAACTCGCAAGCCGAGCGCAAAGCTCGCGATGAGAATATGCCCGCGCAGCAGGCAGATTTTTTTACTTACCATTGGACATAATCACCTAATTATCACATATTATCGGAAATGAAGATTTGGCATATTTTTTTAATTAACTAATTTTGATTTTTCTAAACTACAATTTTGCATATTTATTTCTGAAATTCTATTTGCTCTAATTTAGATTTTTCCTTATCAATACTTGAGATAATTTGAAAAGGATAAGTCACAGAAAAAAACTGGGGGCCTGCTGAAGTGGCAACTGAAATAAAAGTTGGTATCTTTTAGAACTTGAGCTTCAATATAAGCGTCTAGAGATACAAAAGGATTTCCTTAGAAGCGAAGTCACCTTTAGAACTAATTGATCGCTTTGTATTATTTTTTAGAAAGTGGGGTTCCTCTTGGCCGCAGCTTCTTACGAACTTTTTTAGAATCTAGCTGTTCCGTTTTGCGTATTCTGGTACAAAATTAATTAATTTTTTAAGGATGTTGTTATACTATTCACAAACATTAACGTCAGAGTTTTTAATTATTTAATTAATTTGAATTCCGCTATTAAAACGATTACGTTAAACAAATCAGTTTTTAAGAACTAGGAAAAATTTGCCTTAGCCCGGATTTAAACCGGGAACGCCACTATACATGAGTAGAGGAGCTTTACCCAGTAACGCCACACATGCTGCAGCAGATACGTTTTTATTCTGCATAGCTACCTTTTTACAGGGGAATGTTATGCAAGTTTCTCCACTCTGACAATGGTACAATGTTTTACCAACGTGAGTTTTAATTTAATTCATTTATGAAATATGTTATTATAATTTAATCATGTTAAAGTGCGAGTATTTACATATTTAATTAGTATAAATTTCGATTTTAGAACGATTACTTTGGAAAAATAAATTTGCAAGGACAAGAGCAGTTTGCGACAACTTTAGTGGGGTAATTTGCAATGCTCTACTCAGATATAATGGTCTTGTCGGTTCGTCGGTTCACGTCCGAGCGGAGGCAGCTTTTGGATTATTTTTTTAACTTTATTTTCCGAAGTAATCCTTCTAGCATGGAAATTTCAATTAACTAAATATAAAAAATAGGAAATTATAATATTCAAATGGCAATAAAATCTTACAAAAATTTAATAGTTTAGAATTTAAATTAATCAAAAATGGCTTATTGGTCACAGTGGAAAAATATGTATAGTAGTCCTCTGTAAAAAAATAGCTATAAGGAATGAGAACAGATCTTCTGCATCGTTTGTGACGTGATTAGCTAACAATAAACTGTTTGTAATAATGTATAGTGGTGTTCTGGGTAAAAATCTGAATTGATGCAGATTTTTTCTTCTTGAAAATTTATTCATCCAAAATAGTCATTTTAACATCAAAATTAAACGTAACTTAAGGCTCAAAATAAATTTTTAGGATTTCCAGAAAAATATCATCACTCATAGCGATTTTGAGTAGTACTGTGAAACTGTTCTATAGCGCCAATTTTGGGGCTGACGGTGGGTGGAAACTAACTCATTATAGCTGACCCCGCTTTTTTTGTTCATTCTTGAGTGCTTGTCTGAGTGACAACCGCATATGCCGCGTACCCCACGCAGCTCCTGTTACACCAACATCCGGCGCGGTCTCAATTCTCGGAAGAGCTATAGTTGGGAGGACTATTGAAGAGTTTCACTGTAAATAGTGTTTGTGGCAAATCGAAACGACAAGTTAGAATAATTTGCGAATAAGTAACCATAAATTACCGAAAATTCCCAGAAATTTGTTGCATTAATTAAATTTCTAAAAATTTCCCTAAACTTTCTTTTTACTATTTCTCAATTGGCAAATTTCCGGAAATTTTTGCAATCGAAATATAGTCCTTGCGAGGATAGTTCAATAAGTCCTTAGAATGACCAACAGATGGCGCGCGAATCGCTTCAAATCATCTGCTTTCAGTCAGCACCACTCCCGACTAGATATATGGTGCAGTCACAGTCCACATCTTCTGAGTTTACGTGTTTTTATAACCAATTGAAAAAAGAATTGTTCGTT
>NC_046661.1:50068015-50106261 GCF_010883055.1 Belonocnema kinseyi | reverse complement strand
TCCGAAAACGCACTTTTCTGAAGGATTAAAAAAACTTGAAAAGCGATTGACCAAGTGTATAGAGCTCCAAAGAGATTATGTTGAAAAATAAAAAAAAATTTATCTAAAAAGAATTGCTTTTACACTTCATTCTAAGGATTTATTGAACTACCCTCGTACTTTGACACTCTTCACGCTAAAATTTGTGGGGGCTAAGGTTGCAAAGTAGAGGATATTCCCATACGATTTTTGGCCCTACTTGAGCGCACTTATGGGCACAAATTTCCAAATCTTCCATTTGGGGCGTCAAAATAGAGGTTTAGCTTTTATTTCTAATTTAAAGCTCCATACTATACCTTCCTGTACAGAAAAAAATTATTTTACAAAAAATTAATGAAAGTAGAGCAAGAAGAAGACATAGTGACATTTGCGTAATGTTTCAAGATATTTTGCACACGAAAAAAATATTCATTAAATTTTATAGAACTAATTCCATAGTAGAGAATACGATGGGTAGTTTAATAAAAGTTAAAATTGTCTTTGTTTTGCATTGTGTTGAACTAGTCCCGAAACTATAGAGAACAGTTCTATAAAATTGTAACCAATTTTTCGCCTAGCTTGAAGAACAAATGAAAAAATTTGAAATATAACCTACAGCTGTGCAAGGCCGTCTGCAAATTTTTGTGACGCATTCTGTAAAAAATATTGCTACGCTTATAATAATATATGTTGTAAGATTTTAGATTTTACAAATATTACAAATTATTATTGTATATTTTATGTGCTTAAGCAAGACTTAAACTAAATCCAAAAATATTTTAAGATATTTTAAAAATGTAATAGACTTGAAAGAATTCAAGAAAACTATTTATATTTTAAAATTACTTTAAAATCTTAAATTCTACCGAAATTCCGTAAAAATTCGTGAAAATTACTTAAAATCCCCTAAATTCATTAAAAATATCTTCAACTCTTTTAAATAATTCGAAATTTTTTGAAATTTGATTATAAACTTAACAATTTTTTTAATCGAATAACTCTCGATAAATCCCTCGAAACTCCTAAAAATCTCTTTAAATATATAAAAATATTTTCAAATTACATGAAGATCCTTAAAATCTTTTGAATTTTTTAAACATTATTTGAAATTCTTTGTAATATTTTTAATTCCTTTACAGTCAGAAATTAAAAATTATTAGTTTTTATGTCATCTTAATTTAAAACAAATGATTGAAATTTTAAAGGCTTTCATTATAAAAAAGTTTTAATATCACAAGTTTTGGTGAATGTAAATTTTGTCAGTTTAAAGTTTCAAGGTTCTGAAGTAGAATTTTTGTTTCATTTTTAATGTATCACATTTAAAATTATTATTTAGTTTTAAAGTTTGTTTACTATAATTCAATTCATTCATTTATTTTATAACAATTCGCCTAATTAGCTTGAAGTTCAAATTATAATTTCGTTCTGTGATAACAATGTTAAATTCTAGAATTTCAGAAGCTTCAACTTTGAAAGATTCAATTTAGTTTTGAATATTAAATTGTCAAATCTTGATCACTTTGAATTTATCATTTTTCAAATTCAAAAGTTTTCAATTTTTAATTATTTAATTTTAAACGCTTTCAAGTATAAATAATTTTCAATTATCTAATTTCAAAATATTCCATTTTTAAGCTTGTTACATTGCCATATTTTCTAAATTTTTAATCTGAAATCATTCAATTTTGTGATTCTTCAATTCAAAAGAAAATTGTGTGAGAGGAAAATCTATTTCTTCAGAAACTTTGGTAACTAATTTCGAGTTATTTTTTGTTGTACAGAAAAAACTCAATGCAAAAGATTTGTATCCTTCTTACCTTTTTCTTTTGACATTTCTTCTCGTGTATCTGATACCCTTTTTGGGAGGGTTTTGGATCTGGGTTCTTTATAACTATCTTTAAAATCTTAGGGATGGTTTGCATTTTTCCATTTGTTTGGAGCCACCAGATTAGGGCAAACTTCTTTCCTCTTTAAACCATTTCGATGCTATCACTTTAATATTTATTATTTAAAACCAATTAAACTGTTGCTTTAAAAAACTGTGGTGATGGAATTTTACAGAAAACAACAAAAAATCTTTCACAAGGGCAAAGACGGCGAGGCAATGACGCCACATATTTTTTGCGTTAAAATTTAAGAGTGTTAAAAGAGAATTTTAAAATTTTACGGAGAATATGGAGCTTTAAAGGAGACATAAGTAAAATTCAAGAATATATACGCAAGACCTTCAATGTAGGGGCTGAAGCTTATACAGAAGCAAAATCGAATGCAAATATCGTTAGGAGTGGCTACATAGGAGCTAGTAGAATAAACAGTCGCAAAGTAGGGACAATACTTCCACTTGGAGCATCAAAGTAGGGTCTATATTTCGACTCAGGCAATTTTGACTCGTTTCCGGCTGGCTTCCAACTAACTCTGGCTCGTAATAATAATGATAAAACAATTGATAAGATTCTGGAAAAAATATACGTTTTATAGCGGCTGTGCATGCGTATTTCGATTCAAAATCACCCTTCAGATTAGCCGAAATCGTAAGCTGCTTCTGACGATAGCGAAATAAGTTACCATTAATTGCTTATGAATGGCCATAAATTACCGAAAAATTCTTGACTTTCGGAAATTTGTTGGTATTTCAAATACCTTAAATTCTATTATTTCCGGGAATATATCAGTTTCTGGAAATTTTAGAAATTTTAAGATTTCGTAAAAAAATCGTACACAACAGGTGCAGAAAGGTGACAAGTTTATAATAATTTCTATAGGTTTATCTTCCAGTCGTTTGCAACTTGCCTCCAACTCGTCTCCGACTCGCGTTTGGGAAGTTCTACTACTTATGCATGAAAGGAAGTATTTATCTAAAATTGCCTATGCAGGGGAAGGTGTCCATCGGTATTCAGAAAACTACAAGTTTGCATAGATGCTCATTTTTTTAATTAACCTTAAATGTTTAACGTGTGGAAAAAAGGTGATGTAATTCATTCTAAAAAAAGAAATTAGGACAAATTGGTAACTTCATGCTAACTTTAGAATCTGAGGTTAGCAGTTCAAACTCTCCAATCTCGTGTTGTGTTGGCACCTTATGCCGCTACGCGTTTGCGGCGCCACTGGTCAGCACTAAAATTACCGCAAATTGCAATTCGGAAATAAAGCAGGTATGCCAAAGATTAAATTAGAAATAATTAAATTAGTATTTCGGAACAATAAATATAAGGGTGAACGGTAATATGGATAATTAAAAATGTGAACAAATGGGTCCTTCAGAATAAAATAAATTAGGGACAATTGTTATTCGATCAAACGATATTCAGCAAAATAAATATTTTGGAAAAAATAATTAGCGAAAATTAAATGACAAATTGTACATTGTTACTCTTGGAAATGAAATGCCCCAAAAATCTCATTCACAAAAGGGTATTAAATGCTTCCCTTTAATGAAACTATGTTTCTTCCAGAAATGTATCATTCCCAAAACCTTTTTTATATATCTGAATGTTATGAATATCACATGGAACTTGCGATAAACTAGGGAAGGAAACCGAAAGCATTCAGGTCTATCTTCCCAATCAACGCCTTGCTCTTAAACTCATAAACTGCATATGCATATTACATAAACGAGCGGTATTCGTTTACCCTATATATTTTCTCATGATATGTTTATGTCTTAGCTTATTTTTCTCCGTGAAGATGCTAAGAACGTCGTAAAGTTGCATCGATCTACAGGTACCGGGACAACTTACCCTTATTAATATCTGGTACGCCTGTGTACCGCGAAAGGTGCTGTATGTGTGAAGGATACTTTCGTGTGAAGCTGAGTACTTAGTCTACGGATGCATCCTCCAAGGAGGTCGACGAGAACAAGAAGCTTCGGAGAAGAAAATATCCATCTTAAAAGTTTTTGAATTAAAGTTCAAGCTGAGAATACATCGTTGCAGGAATTGCCTGATATTCGCCGATTTACGTCACGGCCAACAAGGCTCTAGCCCCTTTTATTGATTGCAAAAAACTAATATAAATAGTTGAAGGATTTTAGCTTCCAACTTATAACAGAGAATATTTTTTGCATTGATGCAAAAATTTTGTCCCAACCAGGTTCAAACAACATGTGTTTTATTTTTCTAGATTTAAACAACTATGTCAAACTATTAAGTAGAGTGAAACTCTTCTATAGCGCCGATTTTGGGGCTAACGGCAGATGGGAACTCGCTTATTGTAGCCTGCTCCGCTTTTGTTTTTTTACGCATAAGTGCTCGCCTAAGTAACAGCCGCTGATGCCGCGCACCCCTTTTAGCTCCTTTTAAAACTATCAGCGACGCGACATCAATTCTCGGAAGGGCTATTGAAGAGTTTTACTGTATAATAAAAACCCATAACCCTAATGTATGAGATTATATTAATATGTTCTCTCTCTTAATAATCATTTCTTCAGAGGAGCATGATAAATGTTGACGATGTCCTCGCCTTTTAAGGGAACAAATTCTGCAAACTACTCGGTGGGACGACGGTCCGGCCCCGATCGTGAAAAATGTGGGCCCGATAGGATAATCTATCTAGCGCCAGACCGTAAATAAAACGCCCTACCCGAAAGGGCTCAGATCTGGGCGTCCAAAATGGGGCCCGATCTGGCCCAGATATGGCCCCTTAAATTTTTTATTTCCTTAAGTGGTAAATTATCAAAAGTCTTTATAGTAATATTTTTCCAACTTTGTATTTTACAAAACTTCAATTTTTAATATTCAACACACACACACACAAATACAAATGAATTTTAATTATGAATATTTTTTAATCTTCTTAATATTCTTTTGAAATGATTTTCGTTGACTAATGCACATACGACACGTGGAGTGAGATTTGAAAAGTGAGGTTATGTTCGAGAAAATATAAAAAGCATTTAATCTATAATGTTACTAACCCGGAAATACATAGATTTGGTATAAGGTCATCTCTATTTTCACAATATCATTACCAAAATATAAAAGTCTAAAAAGCTGGAAAACATTTTTTATTTACATAAATGGTAAATAAGCTCAAAGTGACGACGCCTTCTCGAATGCATTGCTGGAAATTTTCAGAAGCTAAAAATGAATTGTGATGTTGATTCTAGCGAATTAAAGCTTACCTTTGCCTTCATTGCGGATATAAGAAATCTCACCAACAAATCTGTGATTTCGAAATCGCACTCTACTTTTTGCTTTTGGCATTTTATGTTCGATAAAAGAAAAACAATATCACGACAATAACAGAAGACTTAACATAACCTTGTTTAACTTAACCAGATCCGACGTGGCTCTGACGCGAGCCACACCATCTGCCCTTTTGCGACCACGTGTGGAAAATCCAATCGGGCCCAGATCGAAACTCGGAAATAAGTTGGGCAATTTCTACACGGGAATCTCTCATATTCTATTTAATCCTATAATAATATTCTTATACTATGCTCTCTTATTATATCATGCCCTATTTTTAACTGTTTTATCCTACCTTTTTTTATTATTTTCTATTCTATCCTACACTGTCACATTCTCCTTTATCTTATTCTATTCTATCATACTTCCTATTTTCTCTATTATTTCATGATAAATATTCTGCCCTACCACGGAAAAACATATTTAAGCGACATTTTTGTCTAAAAATCGGGTTTTTTTATCAGTACGATCGTGACAGTAAGCTGCGTCTGACTATCATAGTTAAGATTATAATTTTCAATTATTCATAATCCAAAACGAACGTTTAAAATTCCGAATATTCAGCAAATTGGCCAAATGAAAAATAAAAATGTTTGGAAAGCATTTTGTGATGACTGAAACTTGCAAGAGTACGCGAATACGTCACGAAATACAAGGGAAGTGTATAAGCAAAGAAGTTTGCGGATTTTTTGTTTGCCAAAAGTGACTGAGCACGCTGCTTGGTACTTTTCAAAACTCTGCATGTGCCAGAATTTGCTGTACGCCAAATCTCAAAATGTAAATGTGTCGAGTCGAAAAACGATGTTCAAGCAAAGAAATGCGAAAGTGACGTCGGTTGAATTCGGCATGCCATGGATAGCGATTGCGGATTTCTCTTGTTGTATCGAGGGCCGAAGGCTCGATACTTTGTACCGAAACACTCCGCAAGCGACTGTGCGCATTTCTTAGTTGGCATTTTATTCCAGAAAAATCCGCAAAGTACATTTCCTAATAGAAATTGTTTAAATAATCAATGTTTTCTTCTAAAAGCAGAAAGAGCAAAAGCACTTGGTCAAAAAGGGGTACTTGAATTTATAAAAATATGTTCTCATAATAACGTTCTTAGCGCACATAGTTTTTCTTGAATATCTCCGGTTAACTCAGAGAACACTAACATAACTATTTAGTTTTGATGGCAGTAGTAGAGTGGTCCAAAAAAGTGACTGTTTTAATATTCATAGACGACTGGAAATTCGTATAGACTAGTCAAAATCAGAATATGCTATTTTTTGGTTTGTTGTAAAGTCATTTTTCAGCTCGCTAAGACTTACTGCACGCTTTGTCTAAGTTTGTGTAAAGTTAAATTTGTAGATAATGTACTTCAAGCCTCCGAGAATGAATCTGGAAAAATCAAGTAAAATGGTCAAAGATTTACCATAAAAGAGTGGTTTGAAAAATGGGGAAAAACTGATAATTTTACCGAAAGTTCACCCGTATGTTAAAAGGTGAAGTCCTTATGGCAAATGCAATGGATCGCGCCGAAATGAATTTTTTTGGTGACTCGAAATACAAACTGACCCTAGTGGTAGTGACAGAACAATAATTCCTTAACTTTTAAGTAATACATTTTAAGAGCTGAGAAATGATTTTACAACTAAACAACGAAGTAGGAATATTCTAATTTTTCCTAGGCTACATGAATTTTCAATCTCCCAAAAACATTAAAACAGTCGCTTTTTTGGACCACTCTAATAAATATCCCTTTTTATACTCACCTACTATATTTTACTCTATCGCACCCTAATTTATCTCGTCCTATTATATTCCAGTATATTAGAATTTAAAAAATTTAAATTAGATTGAAATAAAATTTAAAATCCTATATACCGTCTAATAATCAAGTTGATGTATAGAATTCCTGAAAATAAAACCAAGAATCTAAGGACCGAATTGGAACACCCACCAGAAAATGTCCGTATTGTAATTTGAAAAAAATCCTCTTTAAAGAAAACTTTATAAAAAAGAAAAAATTTTGTGGATTAAAATAAGAAAGACGACAGAAAATGAGAAACCAACCAACCAGGAGATTGAAAGGCAACCCTTTCTTCTCTCTTTTTTTATTTTTTTTTTTATTTTATTGTGTAACAATTTGTTTCGTGCTTAGGATTTTTTTTAAGAGAATCTTTTTTCAAATTACAATAGGAACATTTTGTGGTGATTGTCCACACATTTGGTAGGTGTATTCCTTATTTTATTTTTAAGAATTATGTTCATTAATTTCCATTAATTATAATAATTTCCAGTAATTATAGTCCCTCGAAAACTTCTTTCTATTAAAGGTATGTGATAATCTCAGTATCATGTGAATTATGTTCAATAAATAATTCATCAGCATTTTTAGATCCAGATAAAGTTATGTATAATACTTTTTATGCAAGAAAACATAGAACTATTAAAATAAATGCTTGATTTTTTAAAATTTTGGCTTTTCGATTGATTGAATTCTATCTACATAGAAATTCCCGTATATGAACCTCGGAGGATCCTACATGTGTTACAGTGCAAGAAACCGCACACGAACCTGAACAGGTAACCTTGACGGTTCCTGTGCAGCAATTTCCCGAAGGAAACAGTACATGATTCTGCAAAGGAACCTATGTATAATCTAACTTTTGAAAGATCCTGTTCCGGTTCCTTTGCAGTCAGTTGAGGCGCGGGTTCAGTTACATGAACAAGTTCAAGGTCCTAAGCACGAAATTGCGTAGGAAATAATCCAGGAGGGTTCGCTAGTGGCTTTGCTTTCTAGATGGTGAGTTGGATCTTCAAGGGAATAAAAAGCAAGGCAACTTTATAGCTTTAACGTCGTAAGTTTTCGCGATGGCTTTCTGCAAAGGGACCTATACGTGTTTCTGTATGTGATTCCTTGAAAGGTTCCTCTGATGGCTTTCTATAAGGGATCCTATACACTTTTCTGCAGACGACCTTGTGCCTCAATTTTCGTCGTAAAGGAACTTGTACAGGAATCCATACAGGATGATTCTAAGATTTTCTGCCATTGCTGGTTTTTCTGAAGTATCGTGTACAGATTTCTTCGCCGTATATGCATAATATTTCGAGATTCCTTTCAAGGAATTTTCAGCTAATATGCCTTTGAAAAAGCGGAAAAGGTCAGACATTTTTTTCAATATCAAATAAATGATCAATAAAGAAACTCTGCAGTATGTAATGTAATTCTACGAATAAAATCAGTAGTTCTTGTTTTAATTGCTGTATATATCATTACTTTTAAATGATTGAATTTATGTAATTGCAGAATTTTTATTAGTGTTCCCTTACAAATGTCATCGTTAATACTTTAATTTCTAATAAGCATTACAATTGACCTAATTTTCAAAGTTAATTTGTAAACGGATAAGCCAGGAAATTTAAGGTCATATTTAAATCTTTAAATAGAAAATGCCATTAAACATCTTTATCGGTTTGATCTACTGCTTTATTTTGTACATTGTCTGCGCTATAGTGCGAAAATAGTTTATTATTTTATTACTTCATTCAAAAATAGCTTCATTATTGAGGGTTAATATTACATAATTTGACGAAACATCGCGTACTCTGACAAATGAACCATACATTTTGACGTTTCAGGTATACGCATTGCACAATAATTATTTTTCAACCAGTTACTGCCCTATACTTTCTCACTTATATCTAGCGTACTGTAGCATATTGAATCATTTCCTAATGTATCCTAATCTATTCTGTCTTGTCCTCTTTTTCCGTACAAGATCATACCCGACTTCATTATATTTAATTGTATCCTATGATATTTTATTCCATTCCACTTAATCTTATTCTATCACGTCTCATACTATCTTATTCCATTTTAGGTAATAAAAAAGTTCTGACGAATTCAAACTCTAAGAATTGAAACCGATCAAATGTAAGCTATCAGACATGAAAATACTTCTCACCAATGAAGAACATGAAGAACAAAATAAATAAAGAAGAAACAATAAAAATGCAATTTCTCCTTTCCGGTTCGAGCGAATTAAAGAGGGCCACCTTCATATTCCTTCATCTATCTTTATTTGGGTTGTTTTTTAATTTACATTAATTTAATAATATTTTATCGTCTCACATATTTTTTCCCACTCTATCTTTGTTCACCTTATTTAATATTATTTGACCAAATCTTGAAATCTGCTAAATTCTCATAAATCAGGATATAATTCTCTATTTTTGTTCTTTTTACGTGTCTTTTAATCAAAATCCTTAAAATAATCAATCCCAGTGCAGTTTTTGAGGATTTTTTTCTAAAGTTGCAGAGACGAGTTGGTCTTTTTTCACTTCATTGTCTACAGTTTCGTTAAGTGATCGCGTGGCGCAAAGCCTTTAGTGGAGTAAGACATGCTTAGGTGAAAGTAGGAAAACAGTGCCTGACGAGGGGATGGAAAGGGTATAAGGATCAGCAGACACGCGAATTTCTTTTTCCAGGTGCTTCGCGAGTGTCTTTAAGGACGTTGAGCATGCAAAGGGCGAATAATGGAGACAACCATCCCGAGTGTTTCTTTCATGTTAATAATTCCTCGATCGATATTCTTATTGAAGATCCCTCAAATAAATGAAGTATAGAGTACGAGGAAGGGAAAATAAAGAAGATATGGTACAGCAATAAAGAAAAAATTTTATGAATGAGAGCCATGGAAGAATAGCGATTTGAAAGACATTAAAAGAAGAATGTTAGAAAAAACCATAAAGAGCGAATTATAAAAAAATTATCCTACTTTTACCTTCTTCTGGAATATCTGTCTTTTAGTAAAAGCGAAGGGGTTTGGCATTTCCGAGGCTTGTACGATATTTCAGTCGTAGTTTGGTACCAATTCATCAAATGTACTTCTCTTACCTCAACCAAATGATATTAAGATAGAAGAAGCCAAAAACGAGAAAGAAGATATTTATTAACCATTTTTAACAAAAAAATGTACAGAATAAAAGGTATGAAAAGGCCTATAAAAAATATCCATGAAGAATCAGAAAGAGTCTCTTTTATAAGCCCTTCCTAACCATTCTCTTTTATTCATCCGCCCCTCTTCCTCTCTGCCTCACAACCAATTACTCAATTACCCCCTCTCATATACAGGATCATCAAAAAGTATCGGACCCCCCCCCCCTATCAGCGAAAATATGCGTCTTCATGAGAAATGTTTCACGCAAAAGTTTCAGGGTTTTGGACGACGATCTGAATGGTGGCCTTGAATATGACATTGGCGTTGACCTCTGAGGTTATTTCAAGGTCAACTTTTATTTTTCAAATAGAAACCCCTATTTTTGACACCGCCAATCGAAAGAACGCAAAATTTTAAGTTTAGATATGCATCAAGGTCATGTGACCCGATGACCTCCAAGGTCATTCCAGGGTCGTATAAACTCAAACAAGGTCTAGACGGCGTCTAGACTGTTTTTGCGTTCTTTCGATTAGCAGTGTCAAAAATAGGGGTTTCCATTAAAAAGAATTAAGTTGCCCTTGAAATAACCTTGAAGGTCAACGTCAAGGTACTTTTTGATGTCCCTGTGTAACCTGCGATTAATTATTCTTATTTTCCAGTCCCCAACAATCAATTTTTATCAATTACCCTAAATTCCATCACCCTATTAAAAAAATTATCCCCTTTACCCCTCTTCCGTCAGGTGATCCCAAGCTATTCTTATTCCCTGTCCCCTCATTAATATACACCAGGGGTGTTAGTTAAATTTTGCCAAATTTACTCATAGATGTCGCTAGAGATATGTATACATTTCCTTGATTTGCCATCTATGTCATATTTTTCTATGGACGATAAGCTTCAAAAATACACAGTTCCATTCTGCCAAAATAATAGCATCATAGTTGTTTACCTCAGTGAATATGTTGAGTTTCGTTCCACGTAAATCGCATTTGCGGCATTCGTTGCTTTTCTTATTTCATCAAAAGAAAAAAAGCAGTTGAAGCTCATCGATTGCTCGTAAAAACTTATGGTGAACATGCTCCAGTGATAAGAACATGTGAGACATGGTTTCGTCAATTTAAAAGTGGAGATTTCGATTTAACAGACAATGAAAATCCTGGCGCAGCAAAAAAGTTCGAAGACGAGGAATTGCAGGCATTACTGGATGAAGACCCAACCCAATTGCAACAACAATTGGCACAAACACTAAATGTAACCCGAGGAGCAATTTGCCAACGTTTAGAAGCCATGGGAAAAATCCAAAATTGTGTGCATCGAATTGTCACGGGGGACGAAAAATGGATTTATTTTGAGAACCCGAAGCGGAGAAGGTCATGGCTTTCACCTGGTGAGGTCGGCCCATCGACTCCCAGGCCAAATCGCTTTGGCCGTAAGACAATGCTCTGTGTTTGGTGGGACCAGTGTGGTGTGGTGTACTTCGAGTAATTAAAACCTTCTGAGATGGTGAATACGGATCGCTACCGAAAATAAGTTATCAATTTGAATCATGCGTTGATCGAAAAACGGCCGAAATGGGCCCGAAGACATGGCAAAGTTATCCTACAAGATGACAACGCACCGTCTCATATCGCTAAAGTGACGAAGAACACATTAAAAGCATTGAATTGGGAAATATTATCGCACCCGCCGTACTGTCCAGACCTCGCCCGTTCGACTATCACCTTTTCGCATCGATGGGACATTCACTCGCAGAGCAGCGATGGCTCGTTGAATGGTTTGCCTCGAAAGAGAAAAAGTTTTTTTGGAATGGTATCGATGATTTTCCTGAAAGATGGGCAAAATGTGTAGAATCCAATGGTCCATGGGGATGGTTTCCATGAGGATTAAGTGCTTTCTTTTTTGGAAAAACCGACAAATTTCAACTAACACCCCTGTATTTGTACTTCTAAACTCCTTATACTCGCCACCGTCCCCTCTCTTGAACATCTCCCTTCTTTCACTTCACACCTTATCAAGCATTATCACCTTCCATAGTAATCCACCATATAAAGAGCCCTATTTTGCCTCTCCTAAATATCTATATCATTACCTCATTAACTTATTACCCTCATTACCATCGAATCGCTTTTTATGAGATCCCTAATGATCTTCTCTCTCACTCTCTCTACCCTTACCACTATATTAAATGGGCCGTAAGTCGTAACAGTTAAAAAAAAGAATGATGGAAAACTAGAGCCGATGGAAAACTTTTTCCGGGTTCGGGCTTTCCAATTTATTTAGGAAAAGGGCGGAACAAAGAACGGAGGAGGGGGTTAGAAGATAGGTTCATTAGGAGAGATGAAAACTCGATGAAAATTCGTACTGTCTACGAAAGGTGTTTTGTCCACTTTTTAAAAACCTTTTTTTCGACAATTGGCACACAGTGTGAAAAAATAATTCTCATCAGAGAAGGCATGAGATGCGTGTAAAATTGATAACCTTTAAAAAATTAATCTAATAGATTTGCTAGTTAGTACATGAACATTTTATGCCAAATAAAGCACGAAATGAAAAAAGTCAAAAGAAGAAAAATGTTGCTCCTTGAATGCCTTGATAGATTGTCATAAAAACTTTTTGAATTTTCTTGAAAAATAAAAATTTCAAATTTTGACAGCATACAAAATAATGAAAAATCCAAATACTACATTTGTCAGCCAAACCCTGCAAAATACGGTAAAAGATGGATTCACAAAAAATGTGCAGTTGAAAAAGATCTACAAATTTGTTATCAACCACTTTTGTATTTTAACTTCTTTTTCTTCTCGTGTATGGGGTTTCAAAGAATTTAACTTTTTATATTTTTGATGCTTTTTTTTATAATTAAAACTAAAAACAGTACTTTCAAAAAATTATTCATGACAAATAAATTATTTTTACATTCTCATCAGAAAAGGTATTAGATTCGTATAAAATTGGACCCCCCCCCCCTAGTTTTTGCCAAAAGGTCCACGTTTTGAGTGCCCCAGAATCCAAATAATAGGTTTTTACGAATGTTTCTATCTGTATGCCGTTATATCTGCCTTTACGTCTATATGTATTATAACCTTAGCTTTTTAATATTAGCCTTATTGGCCAGAATTTCAGCCAATCAACAATTTTATAAATTCTCCTTATATATTGGCTGATCTCTGGTGAATAACTATGTTAAATTATAGGCTGCCAGGCTGTTGGCTATTGCTAGGCTAATTATTTAAGTTTTAACACAAATGGGAGTTACTAAATTGCCTGAAATGCGCCAGATCGTTTATAAAATTAATGAATATCTCTAAACAATCAAAAAGGATACTAGGATGATTTTTAATAATTATTACCCATTATGATTTAACTCTCTACTAGCTCAACCCAGAGAGGGGTAGGGTTAGGAGGAATTGAGCCAGAAAACAGAACACTTCACCGAATAAATTCCAGATTTTACGGGCAACAATTAAAACATTTATTTAAATGGCATTGAGTGCCTCACACTATTTTTAACTAAGTACGTAAAAGAAAATTCTGGTTATATGCAAGTCTGATTACTTATCATGTTTTCCTAACATTAAAACATGGTCTTACAATGAATTGGTTTTGCCTTATTGTCAATTATTTATCGATATTCCAACACGGTGGTCCATGAACGACCTGTGGAGTCAAGTGAGGTTACCACCATCTTGGATTGTCGTACACAAGTAAGCATAGTTGTTTATTAAACGACCTTCCAACATTGTGGTCTATGAATGACCTGTATACTCATTTGCGGTTATCACCATATTGGAGTGTAGTACACAAGTGGGCCTGAGACTGAAATTCATATGCACGATCTATTTCTTAATCGACCTAAAACCTGCCAACATGACGCTCCGTTCTGCGCAAGAAAGGTCATGGAAGGTTGCCGCCGTCTTGGACGATCGTACTTGCCTGCACTGAACACTCGACAAAGGTCCTATGGCGTCGTTTAAAAGGAAAAATTGAGTTACCACAAGGTGAGCCTTACTTTAGTCGAACAGAGTGTGAAGATTAACGACGCCGAGTACAGTATTGGCGCCTAGGCCATAGATGATACACCTAGAGTACTGACTATGCTACGCAACTATACGTGTGAAGTCACTCTTAAATTTGAGTGCTCTATAGCAGGTCTATAGCAGCTCGAAAGCTCTGTTACAGTACCTAAGTCTCAACAGGATTTCCACGGCAGCAGGCTGTCCCCATTGATGATTCTGTCCTATGACAGGACCTAAGCATCTCTGCTCGACCAGGTACAGCTCACCAAAATAAATTATATCCTTAACCAAGCCGAATGAGCGTAATAATCAAATTAATTTGGGCGTGATACATTATATCACGTTAGAACTGCCCACCCCTTGGACGACGCATCACCGGGCTGAGCATGTACCTCCTATCCCGGCTTCAAGTGTCAACGTCGAGATCCAGACAGGTGGGTTACTAATACTATTCGATAATTAATTATTTATGCCTTAATCTAGTGATTCGGGTGTCCAATCAATTCATCCTATTAAGATAGTAGAAAAGGAAAAAAACATTAAATGTTGCTGAACGCGTTAATCCTTGCCGCTCGGGCCCTCGTCGACCTTTGTATCCGCTGATCTTTTACGATTAGGCTCCGCAATCCTATCCATTTCTTCCCCCGGTTCGTCCGGTGCTACCGATTCCCCTTTCCCATTCGAGTCATGAATTTCGAGAAGTTCCCTATCTAAGGCCGTTGCCTCCTTCGGTGTCAGTTCCTCTTCCTGTGGTTGGTCTGGGTCCACGTACTTAAACAATTTAGAAACATGGTATCTCCCCTTTAAACCCCCCACTTGTGATGCTAATTCATAAACGCGGAGTGAGCAAAGTTTTACCACTACGTAAGGACCCTCAAATGGTTTTACCCACTTGCTCAAGACATTATGACTCTTTCTGGAGTAGAAATGTGCCGGTTTCTTAACCATATAGCCTACTTTAAATAAGACGGCTCTGCGAGCCCGGTTATAATATTTGGATTGCCGCAAAAATTCCTGATCCTGATGTTTTGTTATTAAGTCTCTTAGATAGGTGAGTCTCGACATCTTAGTTGCCCCACCTTCAACATCGGGTAGGGGCAACTCTGCCTCCCCCTCAAAGGTGCGTCTAAGCAGGTTCCTAGTCCTGGTTTCCCGCCCCATATTTAGAAATGCCGGAGTACGTCGTGTAGTACTGTGCACTGACGTGTTATACGTCCCATTCCTGGTGATCCTGCTCCACGAACAAGACTATCATAGTCTTAAGGACTCGATTAGTCCTCTCAATAGGATTCGCCTGGCCATTTCGTCAAATGCATTGTACGAGTATTCAGTGCCTCTATCTAGTTATCTATCTATCTATCGATCTAGTTATTAGTCGTGCCCCAACGACTAATAACTAGATCCTCAAAAGTATTCTTGATGTTGGCTGCATTCGCCTTTTTTAGAGGAACTACTTGCACCCATTTAGTAAACAGATCCTGGTATACAACCAGATACTCATTACCCTTCTTACTTCTTGGGAATGGGCACGTCACGTCCAAGGCCACTACAGCCTACGGCCCTTGAACTAAGCGATGACCCATTAAACCCTTCAGTCGGACTGGTCCCATTTAGTCAATTGACAAGCCTCGCATCTGTTGATAAAGGTACTAATGTCCTTACACATTCCCGATCAATAGTAGCGTAACTTTGCTCTATAAAAAGTCTTCTCAATATCCATATGGCCGGATGAAGACTTTTCATGCACCTCCTTCATTACTTCATTTAATTGGTCTTGTGGTACGACCAGTTTCCAGGCATCCAGGTCATCCAGGATATCTTTCAGCAGGGGGTTGTTTTGATATCTATATAGCCGACCATCAACTACCTTCCAACTTCTATACTTAGTTGCAGTGTCTATAACCGCCTGACGGCGCCTCTCAAATCACTCGTGCTCCACTGGTTCCATCATGGCCAACTGAAGATCCTCCTCTTTCTCGCAAAACCGCGAAAGCGCGTCCGGAACATGATATCTTAAGCTGATATGGTCAGTAATGACTGTAAAGTGATACCCCTCTAGATAGTATCTGACTTTCCTGATCGCCCAGACGACAGCTAGTTGACCGCCGTTGATATGATTCTACTGCCATAAGCTATAACCTTTTCTTGGCCCTCTGTACTTGGGGGACCACAACACCCAAGCCAGTATTGCTGACGTCTGTCTGAATTATGAAAGGGACGCTGAAGTCCAGTTTCGCCAGAATTTGTGATGAGATTAATGCCCTTCTGAGTGTCTGGAACGCCTCCTTTTGTTCTTCGCCTTAAATGAACGCCTGATTTTTCTTAGTTAAGCGTGTTAAAGGTTCGCAAATTCTGGCATAGTCCTTACTGAAACGTCTATACCAAGATGTTTCTTCTATGAATCGGCGGACTTGTCGCAATCTAGTCGGCCAAGGGTATTCCAATATTGGCCGTAATTTATCCTCGTCGACGTTGAGACCAGTCTGATTCACTACAAAGCCCAGATATTGAACCTTCAGTTTACAAAAGTCGCATTTATCAGGGTTGAGAGTCAACCCAGCTTCCTGAACCGGTTTGATGGTTTTCTCTAACCAATAGAGATGTTCATCGAATGTCTTAGTTACGACTATTATGTCGTCCAAATAGGCGAACACGTGCGGCTTCATCTGTGGTGTCATAACCTTGTCCATTATTATTTGGAACGTTACAGGTGCTCCCGTTAGTCCGAATGGCATCCGCCGTTATTGGTAGAGACCCTTACCTGGTATTATAAAGGATGTATTTTTCTTGCTCTTATTAGCCAAGGGAATCTGATGATATGCCTTGTTTAGATCAAGCTTCGAAATATGTCGAGCTGAGCTTAATTTGTCTAGAATCTCAGCCATGAAGGGTAATGGATATGCATCTTCCTTACTAACTTCATTGACTTTTCTAAAGTCAATGCACATCCGATATCCTCCATCTGATTTTCGAGCCATCACGAGTTCACTTAGTAGCGCTTCATGAACCTTTGGTGACATTCAATAGTTCCTTTGTCTAATTGTAGAACTTCCCTCAGTGTCGATCGTATGCTCGACAAACTTGGCCGCGGGTAATTTCTCCGGAGGCGAAGGAAGAGCCTGTTTTAAACATAAATTGAGTTCCTCCCTTTGCTCGTCTGACAAGGTGGCAATCCTTTGCAAGTCTCGGGCTCGCCTTCATCCACTACCCGAAAGAAAATTTTATGAGTGGCTCGTCAGCCATAAAGATTTCTCTATCACTTGCGTGGATTATGAGCACAAACTCCTCCGCAAAATACATGCCTAACACGCACAGGTACCATTCGCCATCATGACCGCGCCTCTCCTACTCAGGTTGATTTTAATATTACCCGCTTTAGATATTTCTAGCCCATTCGCTCCCATGAAGGTGTTCGTTGATCCTGTGTCAACCTATGAATGACTGGCTTTACCGTTTATTTCGACGTTATTATAGGGTCGTGCGGCTTTACCTTTATTTAAATTAAGGCTGAACGGTGCACAAGAATTATAAACACCTTCCTCCAGATCGTTTATGATCTCAAGAACCATCGATATAGGCCATGGATTTAGATAAGATAATTGGGTATCAATTCATCCTTTCCTTGATATCTCGTAGGCACCTGTTCATCCAGCTTCCACTGATAATTAATATTGCCAAACTGGACACGAAAGGCTGCTTTAAATTCTGGCCAGGTGGGCCATGCCCATCGGTTCATACTATACCCTGCGAATTGTTCCGCCCTAGTACGCGATACGCTTGTATCATCTGACGGCATGTAGTATTATTATGGCTCCCCCTTTACACGCGAGCCATTCAATTCACCCTGCTCAAAGCTGTTAAAGCTATGCCTCGCTGTATTTACCTCTCGTCCGGGTCCTGTGCTTTTGGTATAGCTCCTCACCTATATGGGGTGGCTTTGGTCCTAGTTGCGCCCAAATTTTTAGTCCTGAAATTATTAGTAGGGGTGTTTTATATTGGGACCTCATACCGAAGTTACCCTCAAAACTCGATGCCGCATAGCGCTGATTAGCCGCCCGGATGCGTGACTTGCACGCGGATTCATGTTCACACGATGATTTTTTTATCATAGTTTAGAGGAAAAAATATTTCATTTGGTAAAACTAATATCGGGCTCTTGAAGAATAATATCAAGTGTTATAAACGAATATTTCTCCGTTGATTTTAGATAATAAATAAATATATTTGAAAAAAGGCAGGATAATTAATTTTAAATAAACGTTGATTTTATAAAGAGATGAACTTGAACTTTAAATATGCGTTAGCCTGCAGTATACTTGTATGATTAAGGAAGTTTTTAAGACAAATATTGATTATTTCATTTGAGATAATAGATATTTTAAGGGGTTACCTTTAATTGATGACACTGACAAATATATTCTGGAATTTACCTCATAGAAACTAAAATAAAATGTGAACCTTCTTGGACATGGCAAAAAAAATTACAAAATTTAAATTTGGTAAAGTAAAGGCTCAAGTTCAAAGCATATCAAATTTCTAAAGGTTGATTCTAGATTATAATGTTATTGCTGTTAAATGAATAATATTAAATTAGGATAATTATATGGAATAATAAGATATATTGCTTCTCGAAGGCTGGATTCTGTAAAATAAAGACAGACATGTATTAATATGATTGAATAGTATCTTTCGATAGTTACAATTCATAAAGAAAATCTTATAGAGAATTTTAGCTGCTTAATGAATGTTTAGCAAAGAATTAAAAAAAATAAAATTTATAATTATTTTATATGACGTTGATTTTATACTTTTGTAGAAAAGCATTTCATTTAAATATCTAAAATAAGATTGAGAATTAAGAAAGAAAAAATCATTTATCTGTTATTTCAGCGTTTTTCTCTGTAAATTGTTTTAAATATTCTGCTAGGACGTGATGTGATCTTTCTAAAGATCCATTTGATTGTGGATGAAACGCAGTAGTTCTAAATTGTCTGATACGAAATCTTTTAAAGAATCTTCGTAATAAAATACTTAAAAAATCTTAACCGTGATCAGTTTTAACTCCTCTTGGTGAGCCAAAAGTGCAAATAAATTTCTTTACAAATGCGTCTGCTATTACGCTTGCTTGATGTTTTGGAAGGGAACAAGCCACACAAAATTTTCTAAAGTTATCTTGAATTGTTAAAATAGATTCATTACGTTTTTCAGTTTTTGGTAATTTTTCTACGATATTCTTTGATATCTTCTCAAATGCGGTTTCTGGGGTGTCAGTTTTGACCATAGGATTTTTCGTTTTAACGCATACTAATTTTTTAAGTTGACATTGTAAACAAAGTTGAATGTATTTTTGTATGTCTGTTTTCATGTTTTCCTAAAAAAAATGTTATCGTATTCTATTGTACGTTTTTGTCACTACTTTGTGACCACCTAATGCTGATGAATAAGCTTCTACCATAATTTCATTTTTTTGTTATTTTGTGGGATTCCTGAACAAATAATTATTTTTGTATTTGATTCTAAAAATAGCGATTTAAGTTGGGTCGAGATTTCTTCCCATGGTATATTGTTTATGTAAGCAGTTTTAGCTATACTGGTTGATTTCAAATTTATTTTGCTGGCTATGTTATGCAAAGAAAAAGTGGTTAATTTTATATTTCGAATGTTTCTGCAAGATTTTCTTTTTCTTCTTGAATAAAATTTTCTTCGGGATCGCTTAAGTTTTCATTTATGCTTGATTTACTGAAACTTGGAAAATAATTCGGATTTTCTGCGTTGCTATCTTCTTCTTCCTCTTCTTGAGGTTTTAATTTCTTCTTTTTCTTGTAAAATTTAGTTTTCTTTTTTATATTTTAACAATAATCTGGATCAGAGTCTGAAATGTCTGATATATAATCGGAATTAGCGTCCGTTTTTACTTTATTGTACTTTTTTGACTTAGTAATATTTTCTTTTTTTTTCTTCCTCTCTTTTTTGCTGCAAGAGTGGGGATAAAAAATTTTGTTTTAAATGTAGCCTTAGGTGGTCTACCTCTTTTTTCCTTAGTAATAATTTTTTTCTTGAATGTCTTTTCCATAATTATCTTCGTTGTTTTCTTCTTTAAAGGTTTCTTGAATTTTTAATTTTTTCATTTAGATTTTTTGATTTTGGTCTTGTTACCATTGCATGGCATTTTGATTCATTCATTAACTTGATTAAATAATTCTTCAGTGAGAATATTGTTTTCTTTCTTCATTTATATACTAGAATTTGCATTTGAATGTAGATTGAAACTCGACTGTGAGTTTAAACATGAATTAGTATTTGATTTTGAGCTTGCATTAGTACATGACTTAACATTCGATTTTGACTCAATCGTTGAGACTTGATTTTATAATTGATTGTTTGTCTTCGTTAGGACTTAATTTTAAAATTGATTTCAAACTTGAACTTGGATTTACGTATAAAGAGTTTGTTTCTTCATTGACTCTCATTATTTTAGTATCATCTTCATTTTCTTCTTTGACATCTGTGGGGTTTCTTGATAACGCGTCTGCATTTACATTCATTTTACCGGTTTTACAGACAACTTCGAACTTATATTCGCCTAATTTTAATTTTCATCTTGTTACTCTAGAAACAAGGACTTTGCAATTTTTAAACCAAACTAATGGTTTGTGATCGGTTACTAACGTAAATTTGTGTCCGTATAGATAGGGACGAAAATGTGTTGCACAAAATATAATTGCTAAGGCTTCTTTTTGGTAAGTGTCATACTTTCTTTCATTATCATGTAAATTTCCAAAGGAGTAAGCAATGGGCTTATCTTTGCGAATTTTTCCTTGGGAAAAAATTTCACGAATGGCAAATCCTGATGCGTCTGTCGTTAGTACAAGAGGTTGCAAAAAATCTGGCCTTTGCAATAAGGGCGCGTTACATAATTTTTCTTTTAATGTGTCAAATGCATTTTGCTGGGAATCTGTCCAGACAAATGGTGTATCTTTTTGCAATACTTTATTTAAAGGTCCGGCGATTTTTGAAAATCCGTCGACAAATTTTCTATAATATCCTGCTAATCCTATGAATTCTTTGATATTTTTGGGTTTTTTAGGACCAGGAAATTTTTGTACGGCTTCTACTTTATTAGGGTCTGGTCTCACTCCATTTTTATCGATAATATGTCCGAGGTATTTTAGTTCCGGGCACAAAAATTCGCATTTGACAGGTTGTAATTTAAGATTTGCTTTACGTAATCTGTTTGTTAATTATGTGAATTTTGTATCATGGTCTTTTAGAGTATCCGCATAAATAACTATATCGTCCAGGTAGACAATAAGTTCGGTGCCTTGAAGGCCTGTCAATACGAGGTCCATAAGGCGTTGAAAGGTGGCAGAGGCGTTTTTCAAACCAAAGGGTATGCGGTCGAATTCATAGTGTCCGAAGGAGTAGAGAACGCTGTTTTGCGTGAGTCTCTAGGGTCCATTTTAATCTGATGGAATCCCCATTCTAAGTCAAATACCGAAAAGTTTTGTGCTTTTCCTAATTGGTCTAAAATTTTTGTAATACTTGGAAGTGGATATGAATCGCTTATCGTTTTTTCATTTAATTTACAACAATCTAACACTATATGCTATTTTATGTTTCCGTGAGAATCCGGTTTTTTGGGGACAGGAAACACTGGTGTATTATATGGAAACTGTGACGGCTTTATTATTTTTGTCTCGATTAATTCTTTGACTTGATCTTGAAGTTATTCTTTTTGAACGTAAGGGAGTTGGTAAGGTCGTGTAAAAACTGGTATTTCGTCCGTAGTTATTATAGTGTGTTGTAATACATTTGTACCTTCGAGAATTTCTCCTGGAATATGGAATCGGTCTGCGTTTTGTTCAATGAGTTTTTCTACATGTGCGTATTCTTCTTTATTTAAATGCTCAAGACGTAATAGTTCTTTCATTGATTTGACTCTATCTTCATTTTCAATATTAAAAGTTTGGTGAAAATAATCTCCATCCTTATTTGAATTTAGGAAACAGATAAGAACTTGTTCGATTGTTTGATATGGATTATTTTCATTTTCATTTTGTGTGATAAGGACATTGTTGTCGTTAGATGTAAATTCGTCAAAGTCGAAAATTTCTACAGTTGGGATTGCAATTACTACTGGTTCTTCGCGGGTATTAGCGATTTTTAAATATGCTTTACCGTTATTGTTTTTAACTATTGCATTTCCTAAATATATACCGCAGTCATTAGGCAACAATTCAAGGACATAACCTATTTCTTTATCATTGTTTTTAACTTGTATATAAAAATCAGAAATTGTTCTAGGCAAAATTGTGATTATTTCTAAAGAGTCAAATGGATAGTATTTTTCATTGATTTCTAATTGTTTTTCTGCATAATTTATTTTTACGTTATTTTTTCGGAAATATTCACTTCCTAAAACTCCGTCATGTTCAACTGGTAGTTCATTTGAAATTATATTAAAAATGGTTGGAAATTCTAAAATATTTATTTTTATTTGACCGATTGTGTATACTGAGTGTTCGTTAATTCCTGTTAATTTTAGACAATTTCATTTATTAATGTTTACGCATGATTCGACTGCTTCTTCTTTAATTAAATTGGGACCTGCTCCTGTATCAATCATTAATGTCACAGTATTTTTAAAACCATTTGATGATAATGATATGTGAGGTATAGTATTTGTGACGCTTAAGTGAACTTTTTATATTTTTTGTTCCTTTTGATTTGATTCTTTTCAATTAATTCTTTTCTTTTCTTCATTTTTTTGTTCGTTTTTTGTTCCTTCCTCTAAGCAACCGGTCTGGGAAGGGCGTTGGAGTTTTCCGGATTTGTTTCTTGTGGGGGATTAAATTGTTTGGGATCTTGCTTGAGTATTTTCTACAATTTCTGCTAACGCGGGGTCCTTCTGTGTTTGATTTCTTGTTACCCGTTTTTCAAGATTTGTGTTTAAACCTTATGTTGACATTTATACTTTTTCATTTCTCAATTTGAGAACACTTTTTGACACTTGGGATTAAGTATTCAAGCACATATAAATTATACATATGGACACATACATGTAAATATAACACACAAGCAAAAATCATTGATAGGTTTGTATCAGAGACATAAATATCATGGACATGTTAACATCACAAAAAAAGACACATTATAGACAGGTTTATATGAGAACAAATAAGTATCAGAGAAAAGTACAGATTGAATTAATTCGAAGTTTGTTGACCCCAGTGTTTTTTCTTTTTAATTGTCAAGTTTTTTTATATTTCAATTTTTTAATGAACTTTTTAACCACACGTTAAAGAGAAGGAACCAATTCTCATTTGATTTTCTGGTAGTTTATGTAGGAGAATTTTGAAATTAATGGATGAGAAAGTTTTTAAATCATTTTTAGATTTAAATTTGATGTAACGTAAACTATAAGCAATAAAAAAATTTTGAATTTATTTCTGTATTGGTAGTTTATAATTTCCAAGGCCGATGCACCAAAAATATAACTAGGTATGTTACGTCCTACGAGATGTAACTTACCTTGCCCTTTATCTTATTCCAAGTAGTTCCTCGTTTTCGAATCTAATTTTAAATAAACTAGAGAACTGGGTTGAGGATAACTACCAGATACACCAGATAAATAAAATATGTTATAATATATAAAATGATGAATATTTATTTAAGTGTTAAGAGAATGTAAATATAACGATCAGATTTGATCAACGTTTCCTGATAAATCTCCGAGTTGCTTGAAATCATTTGATTCCTTGGTTTACTTACAAGTTTCCTTTTGTAGAGAGTGGATAATTCGCCCCCTCGTTCCTTGAATCGAAAGTAGTCCGTCCTTCTGTTGGCACCCTGTATGGGTACCCGCAGGGGGTGGATGGCGCTGAAAATGGCTCTGCAGGCTCAGATGGCAAGGTCAGCGTATCTGGGCTGCGTTGTCCCTTTGTGGAAGGTGTGGTCGACTCGGAGTTCCACACAGAAGCTATTCTTCGTAGATTTGTAGATTTAAATTCTTGACGGGCCAACACTGCTGGACCGGAGTTTAGGGTTTCGAAAATTCTTTATAATCTGGATTTGTCTAACTGAGAATGAACTGAGACTGGGGTAAAGACTGAAGCTGGAGTATAATCGGCTAAACTGAAACTGGAACTAAACTGATTTCTGCTTCCGAATCCGCTGTATTTATTCACAAGATCCCTTCTTAGATTCCCGTATGGGTGAGAATTTTCAGAAGTAGGGATTCTTCTTGGTTCCAATCAGCGTTGTCAATCAGTTAGGTAGAAGAGGGGTAAGACCCTAATTTCCCAATGGGTGTTGAGAATTATGTATATGCCCATATATGGAGGATGTCGCAGTAACCATAATGACTTGTATCCCTTCCAAAGTACCATGGTGGTAATTAATGAGATAGCTAATCAGTGATTAGGAATCTTGATGTGCTCAAATATGGAGAATGGCGCAGTTACCTAAATATATGGTATCCCTTCCTAGGTGTCCAAGGGTAAGCTATTATGATGCGTAGAAGAGCGTAAAGTTTGCGTGTGTCCTATTAGTTGTGTGTGAACGGCTTACCCTCCTATAGCTGTCATCTTTATTAAGCTGTTTATTTCTTTTAGATTTAAGATGCTATAAAATAGGCTACAAAATATTTTGTTGCGATAAACATATGACAAAAACGTATTATAACAATTAAAATAAATTAAATTTGTATTTTCCCGATGCGTGGGAATAGTTGTCGGCTTAAAAGTACAGCCAGTGCCTCCACTCGGCGACGGTCAAATCTCATCTCACATTTATTCTACAGGTCTTTATAGGAGATAGGCGGTGGTGACTCAGAATGGCGAGAGTGTCTGAACATACTTTGATCCCTTTAGGAGCATACGCCAGATGGCGCAGCGATTACGCTCCCCGAAACTCACCCCACTAGTCTAAGTTCAAAATCTCCAAAATGGTCAACAGTAACGACGGTAATTGTTCGTTATTGTTGTTCTCACCGGCAACATACTTCAAAAATAATTTCACAATCTTCTGTCTTCATAAAAACACATTTTCATAGAGAAAACAGTCCAGAAACTACTAGAAATGAATAACTAATTGTTCTGACAATTATTTATGTATTCCTACTTATTTTTATATTGTTTTCTGCAATTTATTTAGTTATTAAGTATTATCTGAAAAGTATCTGGGTATTATCGCGATTATTTGAACGGTCATCTATTATCTTATCTTAGGGATATGAGTATATGCTAGATCGCTCCAGCGTCGACTTCGTTGCGACACATCTAAATCATTGAGTGACCACAGCCCGATAGGTGAGCCACCCCCCTGTTTGCCTCCAAGGTTCATTTAGAACTCAGCTTTCTCGAGGAAGATGAATTTTTTACACATGGTGCACTTGGAGGTTATTCTATAGTAACGGATCGTAAAAAATTGGTGGGTTGCCTCCACGGTTAATTTAGAACTCAACTTCTTCAAGAAGAAATATTTTTGCACCTAGTGCTTTGTTAAAACTTCGGATTAATATTCAGAAATCTAATTTTTTAATTTCATAGTTTGCAGCCTAATACATAATAATTCGAAATCTACGGGTTTCAATGATTTCATATATCTAACTTTTTTTAAATGTTTAAAATTGGATTTCAATTAGAAAATTGTATATTAGTATATAAGTTATAATTATAAATAAGTATAATGAAAACATTCATCAATTAAAAAAAAAGTTTTAATAATTTGAAGAGAAATTTAAAAAGGGAGAGTCGGGTTAGCCGGTTCTTTTTTGTTGTAGGTTCTTTGGAACCAAAAATTGGTTCTAATGAAAACTCTAGTTTTTTCTGTGATTATACATGCAGCCACACGGCATGATACAAAAGACAGGTTTCTAGAAACCGACACAAAATCGCGATAATTAATCAATTAGTTAATTAACTAGAATTTTCGAGTTAATTTCTGATTAAAATAAGTCTGACTTTTTTAACTGGACCCGTCTGGTAACGTTACCTAGGACATTTCTTTGAATGTGCTGTCCTTACTTATAATTTGAGGGAAAGCGAAACGGTATTAACTGTTTAATTCTATTCATTAGATTATCAAATGCACTTATAGCACCATCTATTTTCGTATACAATGGTTATCAAAAATAATCACTTCAGCGACACAAAAAAAATAATTTACTTCATCTGTTGCAAATTCTTCCTCTAGCAAGGTTTTTTCCTTTTCCTATGAAATTATTGTGATTGGATCGTTCAGCATTCTCCGCTTCAATTGGAACTAATGTTCACAGTTGTGTATTGACAGTTCCGGAAAAATTAGGTAACTCACTCGTAACAATGTTATGTGCTGTTACGCTATGGTATTCAATAAGCAACTAGATCCTATTAAATTAAATCTCAATCATTAATATTGCGCCTATACAAGCGGATTGAGCCTGGTCACTAACAGACTCCGCAGCGCAGTAGACAGTGTACAGGTATAGGCGGCATAAGTTCGAATCCTTGTCTGGGTTAGTAGTAACGGTTTTGGAAAGCCATACTATTTTCTTTATAATAAATGTATGCGTATACATACATAATTACATGCATGCATGCGTATTATTATTAAAAAAATTTTGAGGAAAAAAACTTTGTTTGCAACTACCAGCGGAACATCCACCGAATAATAAATATATGAAGAGAATGGAAGACATAAAACCTAACAATAATTGAAAAAAGAGAACAATCCGTTTTATAAAAAGAAACAGGAAGTATGAAGATTGATGGAATCTTAAAAAAAGTCTGCAAAGGACACGGGGCGTGGAGGGGGGGGGGGGGGGGGGGGGGAGTTACAAGAGATTGGACTCTGTCACTGTGCCAAGTATCCGTTCTTCTTGGGTTACGTGTGCAATGCAATATATCGAAGCTTATTCTGTACAGGGTAGCCCTCTATCCGTAACTATATAAATATCGAGTATGTTCGATTGGAATCGCAGTTATCGCTACTCGCCAAAGAATACGACCGCGGGGACCTCCACTCGATCCCATTTATCCAACTGTATCCCCCCTGTCCATCCCTACCTCCTTCTTCCATAGGTACTTTCAGCAGATCCGGCTTTATTTTCCATGTAAATATGAACTCGAAAACGCGGATATATGAGTTGAGAAAATATTGGCTGCACCACTGAGCCTTCTTACTACTGACGAGTTGCGCCTCCTCAAATGGTAGTGACGTTTCTTGGCCAGCCGTGTCCTTAAATATAATATTATGAGTCAGATATCCTACATTTCTTAATGGAAAGTCATTAGTCATTACTCCATTTTTCAATATTATTTGATAATTTGTTTTGCTACGAAAAAATAAGTTTTATCAAGTTTACGACAGTAATTTAAGAGTATCGGATATCGAAGACAATTTAGTGGGATTCAGAAACGTCTGTTTATAGGCTGTGATCGTCTATTTTTGTTATATGTATAGAAAGTTTCAATAGTATTAAAATTTGAGATGATAGGGTAAATGTACCAGTAGTCGGACAAATGAGGATGCTCTCGTATCTATGTTCTTGTAAAAACTTAATTTTGGTATTTAACAAAATATATTAGCATTTTTGAACTGTACACGTACTTTTAAAGCTATTTTTGTTATTTATTCGTAAGTTAAAGTGGATTTTCGAAGAAAAAAATGTTGCTCGGAAAAGCTTAAAAAAACACCAGTGGTCGGATAAGACTTAGTTTTCGGACACCATGTCTCTAATAGTCGGAGAGAATTTTCGGTTTAGAAATTCTTTATTTAAACATTATTGACCTAATAACATAACACTTTATAATACTGTAAGTAGAAATTCATAATTTAATTTTTTTAGGTAAGTTGTACTTTATGCGAATGTGTTAAATTACAATAAAATTTTTTTAACTGCAAAAACAGAAGAAGAATATTATAAAAAACCTCAAACTAATATTATTTGTTGTCTCTATAGTAAAATTATTGTCCTTTTGTGGCTGACGGCCCTGTAGAGCTCACTGTCTTAGACTGATCTTGGACAATGTTGAATTAGAGAAGGTTGGAAATTCGTATAAAATCGTGAAAAATAATATAGGGGAAGGTGGCGCGCGACGGAACCGGCGGGTAAAATAAAACGTTACTGTATCTGGAAAAACATTCACGCTTTAAGTTTGATATTAATTTATTAAACAAAAATAAGTCTAATGAGTTGAGGTAAGTGCATTGAGGTAAGTGAATTGATATTTTATGTAAATTGTATTAAAAAGTAAGTGCAAATTTTCAGTACGTCAGAAATCACGAATGGTGTGATTTTCGAGAGAAAATAATGTACTAATAATGTTCTTATCCCATTTTCCGTTACAAGAATTTCAAAAAATGATGGTTAAATTTTCTGTTCTTGGCATTAAATTTAATTATAAATTATTAATAAAAGTAAATTGCGAATTTCAAATAAAATTCGTCGTTGGGTGCGAGATGCAACAAGCTGAATGGGGCGGAATGAAACACCGGAACATCCGCGAATTTAACCTGCCGCAGTCACTGTCAGTGTAGTAGACTGTGCCGGTCGGAATGGTTGCGAGATATTTGTAACAAATAAAAAGTGATAAAGTATATGATTTAAGTTATTAAAATGCGAAATTATAAAAGGAAGATTGTTAGTAGGTTATTTTCTGCCTAAGATACGTATTTTAATATTATATCTCTTCCAGTTTGTGTTCTATGGCATAAATTTTGCTTTGTCGTTCACTTTTTTTTTATTTGCAAAAAATATTACAAATTAAAATTGATGCGGTTTTCTTGAAAAGTAAAAAAAAAACTTAATGAAATCTGACATTATAAAATATCACCTGTTAAGTGTAGTTGTCCTTTGCGTGTAGTTAGACACACTTTTTAGGTTATGTCATTATGACACCGGCGTCACAAATTGGTTGCGATTTTTTTAGTCTGAAAAATGAACCAAAATATAAGATCAAATTGACCCAAATGGACAGATCATTTTGATCCCAAGAGTCAAATGATCGCTGGAGTAAAATGATCTGCAACAATATTGATCCTTGTCTTTTACTGTGCAGTCTTTAGAAATTCTATTCGCCCAAATTCAGAAAAAAAATTTTAGGGGACCCAATTAATTTGAATGCGTCAGAAAGAATAATTTTCAGTGTCTGTCAATGCACTTTAATTCTCGATATTTCAAGTCAACTCCAATTCTTAAGTTTAACACACGCGCTGAGTATATATAGTAGGATCCGTTGTAAATATTTCGTAATGAGTCCCGTAGCTCATTGGTCAGCCTCTGGAATTGTACACTTAGGATCGCCGTTTAGAGTCTGGAGGCATGCAATTTTTATTAATATTTTTCGCAATGACCTTGACTATGATTTTTTCATAATGCTTATGACTATGTTTTATTCCTAAAAAACATATTTACTCACCGAATATTCACATCAATTGTCCGAACTAAGAAAAACTCGACGAAGAAAAAAGACGTTTGCACCAGAGGTCAGACAGCCTGTTCGATTTCTAGCGAGTTTCAAAAATTCTGCACCCAAGATCGTACATATTAAAAATCTCCGCATATACAGTATATAAATTCAAATTGCGAATAATTACAAAAATTGTAAGTCTCTTAAATTTTATAAATGCAGCCATTCAAGGGAAATCATAATTTAAATATGTCATAACTTCAATCAAAATTACTCTGTTTTCTGACACAAAACATAGGCAACAACCTCAAAATGGCGATGCATATCTAATTCTAATTTAGAATTTACGGAGGATAAGAATAGAAAATTGCATTCACTTTAGAGTGCCGAAAAAAAATTTAATTGAATTCGGTCAATTTCAATCAATAAAAATAATTAGGTTAAAAAGATTTTGATTTTATACAAACTGGAAAGCATTTTTTTAATTTTCAATCCGTGCACTCTAAATTTATAAATTATTTATTGAAAAAATGCTTTCGAAGCTTGCAATTCAAATATTCTGGAATACGTATGACCAGTTTTGAGCTTACTTTTTGTTTAGTTTTTGCTACTATGCCTCGTCGGATTTCTGTTTAGCAGTAGCTTTAATGCAGATATTTCAATTTACTATTTTAAGGTTGCTAGCTGTCAAGATTCATAATCCTTTATTCAAAATATCAAAATCAGCCTAATTCAGTTAATGTCCCTAAACTACTCTGTTTTATTTCTGAATTGTCTTGAATTATTTTGAACTATTTTAGGTTATTTTTAAAAATTCTAAGGAATTTGAAAATATTTTAAAGGATTTTTAATATTTTGGTAAATTTGAATTGATTCTAAGGAACTTCTAAATTATTTGTAATAATTTGAAGAAATTTAAAAGATTTTACTGGATTTTATAAGGTTTCCAAAGATTTCAATGTTTGTGAGGATTTCTTTACAGATCATAAGATATTTTAATAGATTTTTCAGAATTTTAGGAAATATCGCCAGATTTCATAGAACCTCTTGGGATTTAATAATATTTTAGTTGATTTGAAAAAATTTATTCAAGGTATTTTGTAGGGTCTCTAAGATTTAAAGAGATTAAATTTTTTTATTTTACCCTGAATTCTTATTAATTTTTCATGGAATCTTTTATTTCATCGGAATTCTTTAGAATTTTTTAAATTGACTTAATTCTCCTAAATCTACTCAGTCAGTTCTATTTCATTGAATGGATTCTTTTTTTAAACCTTTTAATGAATTGATCAGGGGCATCAATTTAATTCCATGGAATTTTTATGAACTCAAAAATGTCACGGGATTTAAAAATAGACGGAATTATTTGAAATGTGTTAGGTTTTTTAGTTTAAAGATTGCAATCAAATTTTTAATTGATTTCAATGATTTATTAGGATTTTAAAGGATTTTAAATATTTAAATGTATCTTAACAAAATCCTAAACGTTTTCAAGGCCTTTAAAAAGTTTCGAGGGATTTAAAAAATATCAAAAGAATTGAGTATTCTAATATTACGTCCCGCTCGGTCGGTAACATCAAAATCTGTAAGGCTATACCACTTGGTGGACTGCAAAGAATTGTTTAGATAGGAGTTTGAGTAAAATTAAATAATTTCGGCAAAATTAAGTAAAAAAATCATGATACAGCCTAGCTTTTAAGAAAGAAAAGCCATTCATTTCATTATTGTTGGCAATTTAGAAAATGTGCGAATAGGCAATACATCACGAAAAATTATAATTTGACGTAATTAAGGTTATATATAACCTCAATTTCCGGCGACTTATGTCATAATTCTTTTCGATAATAAGTGATTTTTAGTATTTTCATATGAAATAAAGTTATATGAACGAGACTTTAAGGGATTTTAAAAGACTTAAGTGATTTTAGGATTTCTCAAGAGATTTTTAAAGATTCCAAAAGTTTTAAAAGAATGCAGAAAAATTAAACGATTTTGAAGGAATTTTAAAGATCTTTTAAAGAATCCAAGAAGGTTTAAGGATTTCCAACAGATTTGGTCAAATTTTACGGCAGTTTAGGTGATTTCAAAGAATGTCAAGCCAGTTACTTAAAAGTTATTTAAAAAGATTTTAATGAATTTGAAGAGATTTCAAAGGATGTAATTTTTTTAAATATTGTAAGGAATGTAAGAAAATTCAAAGGATTTTAAAAAATTGTACTCAATTTCGAAAATTTTAAATTATTTTAAAGAAGTTGAAGAAATTTCAAAAAAATTCGGAGGACTTAAAAGATTTTCAAAAAAAAAAAAACCTAAACAATTTCTGAAAATTCAAGTGATTTTAAGGAATTATTCTAGGGACTTTGCGGGATTTTAAAATTTTCCTTTAAAGGATTTTAATAGATTTTAAAGCTATTTAAAAAGTTATTTAAAAAGATTTTAATAAATTTTAAAAGACTATAGGGACTTGGCAGAATATTAAAGTTTCTTGTTAAGGATTTAAAAATAATCCGAAAATAGTTCAAAAAGATTGAATGATTTACAAAATATTTTATGACAGTTTTAGTGACTTTCAGGAAAGTCGAGCGAGTTATTGAAAAGTTATTAAAACAGATGTAATGAATTTTAGGAAATTTCAAGGTATTTAAAGAAATTGATTGATTTAAGGATTTTTAAGAGATATAAATTAATTTAAGTCAATTTCGAAAAACTTCGAAAGATTTTAAATGATTGTAAGGAAGTTGAAGGGATCTCAAAAAAAATCGGAAGAGTTTAAGGATTAGCAAGAAATCTTACAGGATTTCAAAGAGTTCAAGCGATTTTAAGGAATAACTAGGGACTTACGGGATTTTGAAGTTTATTTTTAAAGGATTAAAAAATATTCCCATAAGTTTTAGTAACTTTAAAAAATGTTAAGCAATTAATTAAAAAGTTATTTGAAAATATTCTAAGTTATTTGCAAAAATTGGAAGATCTTAAGGATTGTCAAGAGATTTAAAGGAATTTAAGAATATTTTAAAGATTGTACGAAATTTAAATTAATTTTAGTCAATTTCGAGATACTGGAAAGATTTGAGATGATTGCAAAGAATTTGAAGGAATTTAAAAAAAAAGTCGGAAAAGTTTAAGGATTTTCAAGAAGTCTTATAGGATTTCTAAGAAGGCGCACAGTCTTTGATAATTTTTGTTTCCTCGAAGTCCAAAAATAATCTCTCCAAATCTTTGAAAAACACACTTACCGAAATACGAAAATTAAAATATTTTGACCGCCAACTATCCTAACAATGCAACCTAACCTCAATCACAGCACATTATATATTTTTCTTTATGGATTATCCAAATCGCACACTCCCCAATTGCTAACAATAATTAAAGAAATAGCTCTTCTATCTGAGAAGCTAAGCCATATCACGATTTTTCACTTACTATCGCCTACAAAAATTTATTTTAGTCAAACTCCTATGTAGTTAATTCTTTGCAGTCCACCAAGTGGTATGGCCTTATAGATTCCTATGCTGCCCGCCCAGTATGACGTAATGTTAGAATACTCAATTGAAAATATTTTAGAAAATTTTAAAAGGTTCACAGATTTTTCTCATTCATTTCAATAGAATCTCCAAGGGCTTTCAAAATGTTCAGAGATTTACAATTTATTTGGAATTCGCCCTGAATTCTTAATCCTGAAGTATTTTAAATTCACGCAGTTCTACGCCATTCAATGGATTTTTAAAAAGTTTCTGTTTAATTCAGCTTGAAGTATTTCTAAATCACCTTAAATTCTTAGGCATTATATCTAATTCTTTTGAATTATCTTTAGCTTTTCTAAACTAATTTCAAACTTATTTCTATTCCTTTTTCATAGCTTGTCATTTCCCTTAAATTCCTCTAAATTCACTCAAATTTTACGGAAACCAATGGAATTTTTTTGATTTTTTTATTATTTCCAATTTATTTGAATTGTTTTGTAGTCAATATTTACTTTTTTGGTTAGAAATTAGTAGGGTTTCAAAGATTTGAAGAGATTTGAAATTATTTGCTAGAATTCACTCTGAATTAATCTAACTTCACTCAATTCTACTTTATTTAGTGCATTTTTTAAAACTTTATATTTAATTCATTCTGTAGTCTTTTAATCGCACCATAAATTCTTAGGCATTTTATCAAATTCTTTTAAATTCCCTTGAATTTATCTAAGCTCATTTCAAATTTTCTGAATTCAATTAAGTTTTTTTATATTTTAATCTGTTTTAAATGTTCTGATTTTAAAATTGTGCAATGCTAATAAGTTCAAGTTTCTTTTTTCAATGTTAGACTTAGAATGGTACGTTTTCGAAGTTTATAACCTCGACTATTTGGACATTCACTTCGAATTCAATTTTCGATCAGAGCATTTTCCCGGAATAGAGAAACAGTTCAAAGAAAAACTCATATACATAGAACTCCATGGATACAAAATATGTGTTGATACAACGTTATTTCTGCCGATGCTTCAATTGTATTCGGCGTGTTCGAAAGATTTAATTATGATTTATTATTCTTGTACAAAATTTTTCGGAATATCACGGGCTGAACAATCCTGATGAGTAAAAACCAACCTAACCAAAATATTTTTAAAGTCAGGGAATTTTATTGGTTAGGGAAAATGTCAAGTAGAATAAGTTTAAAATATTCTCCATTTTAATTTGAAATTATTTTATTTTGATTATGAAATTTTCTAGGTTAAAAACTTTACAAGTTTACGATTTTGCTCTTTGAATATTAATCTGGTCAGGGAAAATGAAAAATTGGTCAGTGGGAAATTGGAGGAAATTAAAAATTAAATTTTGCGGTAACCCTAGATAATATTCTTGTTAGTGATTTGTTTGCCTTCTATTTATATTTATTTTGTTGCAGTGGTTTTCTCCACAATATTACTTTTTTAGTAATAAAGTTTATTATTTGTTTGAAAATTTATCAATTTTGTTGAAGACATTCTTTTTGATTGAATATTGAATTTTTGTATTGAAAATTCAACTAGTTTCATAGAAAATTGACTTATTTTTAAATTTCATATTTCAATACTAAAAAGTCAAACTAAAATCTTTTTTATTATTGATGGAGGTTTCTTGACCAGGAAAATTAATTAATAATTTTAGATGTCATTCGTTTTGTCAACTGATCTTAATAAATATTAATAAAATATTTATTAAAAATATTAATATTTAAAAATTGATTAATTAATAATTGATTAAAAAATTAATTAATTTTTTGGTTGAAAATTCAACTATTTTTCGCAAAATTTACATTTTTATTTTAAAATGCAACTATTCTTATAGACAATTTCTTTCTCATTTAAAACTGATATTTTCATGCCAAAAAGTGAAACTGAAATATTTTTTTGGATAAAAATTCAACTATTTTTTTGATGATTTAAGAACTCATTTATTTTAGTAGAAATGACACCTTCCTTAAAAAAAATGAATGAAAAACCATTCTGTTTGAGGATACAACTTTTTTTTAATTTGGTTGAACCAGTCTTTAAAAAATCAGTTTTTTAGGAAAAATATTTGTCCTAAAAATAAAAATTAAAGTAAGACTAGGGTAGATGTACCGCTTGTGGCCAGTTTGAGATTAATAAGTCAATTTTAAATATTTAGTTTTTACTATAGTATATATAGTATATTTATAGGGTATTTTGATATGTTGGCAACGCTGTGAACTCTTTTCTATACTCGTTAAAAGTATAGTTTAAGAAATAATTTAAAACATAATCTGGACGCGTGTTGTACCTCGGCAAATTTAATTATTTCTTATAAGAATCTGCAGAACACCCCGGTAAGTAAATTACTGATATTTGTTGAAAATCATAATCTTCTTTAAATGTTTATATTATATAGTTCTTTAGAAACCTTAATAGTAAGTAAGAAACATCAATTTACTGATACCGACCTAAAATATGAATTAAAAAGCCCATAGCGGCAACTGGTACAGCAAAAGTATACAAGTGCTACTTTCGATCATGCCATGGCCATAAGTGGTGCATACGTTTTCCAGTTTTGGCCATAGTACTTATTGATTTAATATGTTGACCATTTTTCATGTATTCAGAAGCTCATGAAAAAAAGCCTGGGAATTAATTACAAATGGGACCGCTATTGCATTTCTTCCTTCCAGTGATGAAGTTATTAAATCATCACCTGTTATTATTTAAGTAATCGAAACTGTTGCTGCTTCTACCGCTTACAAAGAAAATGTACCTAATTATAATACTCTAACGATACGTCGAAAGTCTGCAGATAAAGTTACGCATGAAATAATTGTGTGGCTTAAAAAAAAGAGTCTTCGAAGCGAAAAATGTGCTGTTAAACCTGTTAAACTGCGAAAAAAATCTAAAAAAATAACTAATGTTTCCCTATGTGTGACAGTTTTATTGTATTTTGTTAAATCATATTAAAAATAAATTAAAATATTGATAATTAATTGAGTAACTATTAATAAAAGTAACTCCAACAAAAAAATTTCTTACTATGGTCAAAGGTGGTGCAACCAATGGCCAGGGGGTAAAATTTAATATTATTAATTTTTATAATAAAGTAAGGTTCAAAGATTTAGAATTTTAATAATTTGATTATTGATACACTAATAATGTTATTAATTCATATATCGTTATGAAATATTTTATTAAGGTTAATTTAATTCTTGATGAAAGATATGAAATTGCTTAAAGTGGCCACAAATGGTACATCTACCCTATATACGAGTGAAATCTTTATGTAAGAACTATGTTATATAATATAGTCAATATATCAAATGTCAAAAAAAACTTCTTATCATAAAAGATGGGCTTTGATTATGTATTTGATATAATGAGTGTACATATAACATAGATAAATAATAAATAATTAGTCTTTACTTAAGTTATATTTTCTTGCTATTTATATTCTCAGCACAAATATAGACTTGAAGTTTTATATTAAAATAATGAACGGAAAGAAATTGTTTACCGTCCAGGAATTTACAGTTACATCAACTGAAAATTCCTAAACTGTAACAGAATTTTGTCATACATGTGACTGGAGTTTTATGCAGTTACTGTTGCTGAAATTTCTGTTACAATTTCGCAAAATTCAGAAAAAGTTTCTGCAAAAAGCTTTAGTGACGCGTCTCTGAAAATTCCTGCAGAAATTTCTAACAGTGTTCCTACTATGAAATAGCAGAATTTTTCGACTATAGTCGAAAATTTCCTCTTATTCAATTACTACTACCCGTTCACGTTACGAAAACCCCTCCAAAAGAGCTGCACATTTTGGTAATTTATTCGTAAAAAAATTGCATGAAAACATAGCTTATACCACGATAAAGCTTACTTTGTCATAGAGATCCTCAAATATTTCGACTATACATATCTTTCGTAATATACGCAGTAGAGAGTTATATTTTGTATTAAATTACTTGGAAAATTTCAACAAATACAATCAAACAAGAATTAGGAATGTTAATCTTAAAATCTATTAATTAATAACACATAATCCTGGAAGACCCATGAATGGTAATGTGGGTGTGACGGCACTATGAATTATACTAGGGGATACCATAGCTAATGGTCACCTCGGAGGGTCTACTCGTGGATAAAGTTCTGAAAAGAGTAGATCCTTCAGATATCGTATGTGTATCCTCAAACCCATACTACAATTCAGCGGTCTTTCACGATTATTTTGTTATTAATTAATAGGTTTTAAAATCGGCATTTCCAGTTATTATTCGATTGCATTTGTTGAAATGTTCCAAGCAGTTTAAGCCGCAATATAACCCTCTACTACGTATGTTACGAGAGATAACATAGTCATGCTTAATTGCGACATATGTTAATTTTTATTAATATATTTCAATTTTGTTTTTTGCGTATGTATAGTAAAAATATTTAAGCATCTCTATGAATAAACATTTTTTTATTAATTTTTCAGTTCAAAGATGTCGTCATATATAAAGTCAAGCAAAGACAGAGTATAGTCGAGTATAGTATATAGTCGAGTATAGTCGTTTGAAGCAAACAACAATATTTGTTTGAAATCATATAATTGAATCAAACAATTTTTTGCATCTATTAAAAAAAGGTTTATTCAATTTTAAGGAATGGAAACTATAGGCTTATTAATTGAAACAGATAATTTGTTTCGTACCATTTTTTTGATTAAAAAAAAATTGACTTTTATGAAACACTACATTTGTTTTAAATCTGTTCATGCGAACTCCTACAAATATTTATTTGATTCAAATAAAAATTACACCACAAAGAGGTACAACAAAGTGCCGCAAGGTGTGCTCAATACTAACCTCCTTTCTTTATGAAGATGATTTATGAAATCAATAATGCTTTTTCCTATTATAATTATCATTCTATATTTAAAAGCAGGAACAATTATATATATAAAATTAGAAATTTGTTATAAGGACAACCGCAGGATTTCGCCGGGAGCGGGTGCTAATCTGAAAAATTGCACCCGCTTCCAACGAAATCGCGGTAAAATTTCAGCCATAACCACGTCTCACAACCGTGAGATAGGTCCTTACAGTCTGTACAGGAATCAATACGACGATCCAGCAAAAGCCTCGTGGATCCTAAGAACACGCAGCGACCCAAGGACAACCGCCTTCTGCATTTTTCCCGCAAGTGTTCTAGCATATTGTTGACACGCAGGGATGCTGTTTAGGCTATTAGCAAGTGAAAGCTTG
>NC_046661.1:50059096-50067915 GCF_010883055.1 Belonocnema kinseyi | reverse complement strand
AATTCATGTGTTTTATTCAAATTTTTTTTTGATCCGAAAACTAATTGTTTTAGTTGAAAGTTTAACTATTTCTATTAAAAGATAGTCAACTGTTCATTAATATTAATATAATATTTTATAACTATAATATTAACATCAATAATATACAGGGTGTAAACGCTTGGGCTTACCAAAAAGTATGCAACCCGTCGTACACGTTAATGCTATTCCTATGGGAATATTTTGGTATGCCCAGCATGTCCACTCTGTATATAATAGTACAATATATAATAATATCTATATTATATACACCTGAAAAACATAAACTCAAAATCGGCAATTTCTTTCATTTCTTTCAAATGCACTTCCTCTTTTGCGGCTCCCAAACGCCCCTCATTTTTTTGGTCCAGATAAATTCTTTATATATATAGATATATGGTAACAAAAATAAATAGGCAGTCGCGGACAATTGTCCAGGGGTGGTCCCGAAGGAATTAAAATCAAGCGGAGGTGTTAAAATCGTGCCGAAAGCTGAATAGCACCTGGGTGAGGTGTCTTGAACGGTGACTCTGGGATACCGGGCGACCTCTCAGAGTAAGCAGCCTTATCCTTGCATGCGGGGCTCTCAAAGGATGGACGAACCCCTTTCCCTAGCTTCTCGTGGGAACAACAATGACAACACCAAACATAGTTGTAGTAAATGCGGTTCAAAACAACATAACGCGCAGAGCTCTCGACAATGGGTCGGCCAACAATGCCGACCAATCTAGAGCTGGGGGAGCCAATGAAAATGGATCCAATGCGATGGATCAGCGGGATCTCGCGACCTTTGGGTGGATGGAGCGACTGAATCACGACTTGCTAGAGTGCTACGATGCGAGTGTGGCCCCTGATCGGGGTTACATGGCACGGCTGCATTCTCTGTGGTGCAAGAAACACCCGCAGCTGTCGCACTTTTTGCAGCGACGTCTGCGTAACCATGCTAAACTACTCCGAAAAAGGTTTCTCCAAGGTTTCTCTCAAGCCTAAAGATCTGGCTGAAACGGATGACGAGCTTCGTGGACATTTTTCCGGAGAATCCGACTTCTAGGCTAACAATTATTGTGTGTATAATGCAGCAAGAGCTTTGGCCGACGCGAACCGTAAAACAAAACCAACGGTTGATCATAAGACCAAAAGACGAATGCATCAACTTGCCATGAAGATAGACTGGGCAAGACAGTACGCGTCCCGAATTCAGTGTGTGATTGACTACATCACATCTGGCAGGAATTTTTCCGCCAAGGTTTCAAAGTTCGCGCGCGAACTCCGGACCCGTTATCACAAACTTAACAAGTCAAAGCTGCTGACCATCAGGCAGCATATTGTTGAGAGAATACGGATACTATCTGACGCTAAGAGAATTCTAGAGTGGAGGGTGAGGGGGGTCAGAGAAAGTCAACAGTTTCTCTCTGACCCATCTCGACTCTTCCAAGACCCTTCACTTACTGTCGACCACCCGCCTAAGCCAGAGGACGTCGAAGTATTTTGGAGAAAAGTCTACGAAGTGCAGCATAGACTGGACGAAGACTCAGAAAATATTAATAGCTTCAAGGAGTTATGTGTTGCCCTCATAACACCAATCACAGGCCAATTACAGGCCAATCACTTGTCTGAACACACTGTATAAGATATTCACAGCTATCCTAAATGATAGGATTGTTCCGGCAATTAAACCTGTGTGTCAGGAAATGTATGAACAACGAGGCTCAAAGAAAGACGTAACGGGTTGTCGGGAGAACCTGCTCATCGATAAATGTGTCTGCAAAGAAGCAGCATTCTACCAGTGTGGCCTATAGATGGCCTGGATTGTTGATCGGAAAGCTTTCGATTCGACCTCCCATAGACTTATCATCTGTCTTTTGAAAAGCTTAAAGGTTCATCCGCAAATCATTAGGTACATAGAGAGATCGATGACGCTTTAGAAAACCAGATTTACTATCTCATCTGGAAAAAATCGTGTGACAACTAACAAGTATACAATTAAAAATTTAAAAACTTGAATCCCATTGAGTTCAAAAGTATTCGTATTTAATAGTTGAAAATGTTTGAAAATTAAATTTAGAAAGCTTTGAATTTTTATTGATCCCATTTTCAAAACTCTAATCTAGAAAACTTTCAATATTTACCGATTTAAAACTTTTCTATTTTTCAAATTTCAATCTGAAGCTCTAGAAAATTTCAAGAGGTTTCAAACCATTTTTAAGGATTTGAATCATTTGGTGATGTTTTAAAAGATGTCAAGGAATCTTCAATTTATTTTTATAATTTACAGGAGTTCCAAAGAACTAAAAAATTTTAGAAGGGTTATTTTTAAAAATTCCGAAGGAATTTAGAAATCATAAAAAAAGTTCTAGGCATTTCAAATTATTTTAAAAGATTTGAAAGATTTGAGAGAATTTGAAAGATTCCAAGGAATTTTCAATTGATTACAGTAATTTAATATGATATTTCAAAGGATTTCAAATATTTCAAGGAATTTTTAAAATCTCAAGGAATTTTTAAAGGCTTTATAAAATTTCAAGAATTTTGAAAAGATATTCAAGGTTTTTTTCAATTTATTTTTATAATTTATAGGAATGTCAGAGAATTAAAAAAATGTTATAAGGGTTTTTTCAAAAAATTTAAAAGTACTTCAAAAATCATTTTAAAAAAGGTCAAGTAATGTGAAAATATTGTGAAGGAATTTCAATATTTGAGAGTATTTAAAAATGTTCCAAGGAATTTCCAATTGATTACGGTAATTTAATATGAAATTTAAAAAGATTTGTTATGTTTTAGGATATTTAAATAGATTCCCAGGAATTTTCAATTGATTTAAATAATGTAGTATAAGATTTTAAAAGATTTTAAATATTTTAGGATATTTTTAAAATTTCAGGGAATTTTCAAGACTTTTGACAATTTTTATTAGATTGGGTAGAAAATCAATATCTTGCGTGCAAAGTTCATGTATTTTATTAAAAATGCGTTTTTTAGCACACAATTCTGCCCTTTGAATAAAAATTTAACTATTTTTTGAACAAAATTTTAACCTATTTTCCATATTATATATACCTGAAAAACATAACCTCAAAATCGACTCATGCATGAAATCAAGAATCACGCGAAACATCAAAATCGTCAATTTCTCTAATTTCCTTGAAATGGGGATCGAGATATAAATAGAAGACCACCTAAGTTTTCTTAAGCTTTCAGATCGGGAATCAACGTGCAGCAGAAAACCTGAGAGAACCGAAGTTCGAATCGTGCATTTTCGGCTTATACACGAACTTACAGCTCTGGCGCTTACAGGGTCCGATTCACGGGATCCCGATGAGGCACAGTGTCCGAGGTTCGACTTTACTGCGAAAAAACCACGCTTTTTATCTTTTCACAAAGGACATTTTCTAAACCAATTTTTGTACATACACAAATGAGGGCTCTTCTTAGGCTTGTACTGACGTGTGGGTTATGAGCTCTATATTAGAGTTCCGGAAAAAGTAAATTGGCGCGAATGCAAAATCTGTTAGAGCAATCTCATAAAGAGAAACAATAATTATTTTTATTGTTATTATTATTCCTCTTTATTTATCAAACGCCTTCAAACTCATTTTCGCTCATAAATACATATAATCAGGTGCCTAAGCGGACTGAAAAATCTTAGTTAATCGCTGAGGTTTTGAACCCTACAAAAATTTACTTTCTTAGTTAAGCTTTACAGTCTGAGGATAAATATATGTGTCCCAACTTATTTTTCAAAATTTTACTAGAAACTTTTTATATCATATCTCATAATATAAAATGTTTCTTAATCGAAGCCACCATGTTATGAGCCCATTAAGCCTCAGAAAAATGAGCGTTAAGATGGGCTTCACCATACCGTTCAGCTAGCGGCAGTTAATTAGTTCTAAAAAGCCATCGCACTGTCAGTTATACAGTGAAACAAATGGCCCCTGAACAACGCACAATGTATAACATATGGTAATATGCCAGAGACTTAAATAAAAAATTTCAGTACTACATACTTTACCTCCCCCCCCCCTCCCTCGAAATAATAACTAAATAATTACAAAGACCCACAAAAAAAAGTTATCTGCACAAGACAAGTGACTAGGCTACCCTTATGGATTTTGAAACACTGAATCTGAATATGGCATACGAATTTGTCCTACACGTCTCAGTTTTACCCTAGATGAAAAAAGTAAAGAAAATCCTAGGAATTTTCTGGTCGCACAGGCCACACAAAAAATTTGTCTGCGCATGACAAGTGAGTGACTAGGCTACCCTTATGGATTTTCAGCCGCTAAATCGGAATCTCGCCATAAAATTTCTCCTGCACGTCTCACTTTTCTCCTAGATGCAAAAAGTAGGCAAAATCCTATGAATTTTCTGTTCACACATGCCACGCAAAAAATTTGTCTGCACGAGATAAGTTGCTGTGCTACCCTTATGTATTTTGAGACGGTGAATCCGAATCTGGCCTCAGAATTTCTCCTACACGTCTCAGTTTCCCCTAGATGCGAAAAGTAGGGGAAATATTAGGGATTACGGCTCACATAGGCCATACAAAAAAATTTTCTGCACGAGACAAGTCACTAGGCTAAGCTTATGGATTTTGGGACATGGATATTATATTCTGAAGTGCAACGACTTGTAGAGATTTAGTTTGTACACAGAAATTCTTTAGTGTGCATTCTATTTCCCCTAACTTGGATAACTCTAGGGAAATTGAAAGTCTTTCTCAGATTATATAGATTTAAACGGGAAAAAATAAGAAAAGCCTACTATCCTTTACAGTTTTGTCTTCGAAATCAGCCACTTGTCGCGTGCAGACAACTTTTATTCGGTGGGCCTATGTGGCGAGAAATTCCCTAGGCTTTTCCATAAATTTCACACCTAGAGAGAAATTGGATCAAGCCCGAAAAATTTGGGGTTCAAATTTAGATGTAGCACGAAAATCTGCAAATGATATCGCATTTTTGTTATTATTTCCCGAACACACCTATATAATATTAGAAAGACCTTAAATTTCCCCAGAATCGCCTAAGCTATCCCAGATAAAAAACCCTGTATGTAAGACGTAAAATGCCGGTTGACTGCTAATTACAGGCGATGCGTTTGAACTGTAGCAGTCAACAGGTGTTATACATCTTTTTTTTAAACTTTTTACCGTTGCCAAAAAACTATTGCGATTAATCCGTGACCTTCTATAGGGAATTTTAACGTAGAATCAGAATTTCAACAATTTGAGTTGAGTGGAAGCTTCTAATGTATCCCCTAAGGGTTTACATTTTTCTTACACCTTCTCTATTCCTTTACACACCCTCAACACACTTACTTGGTGGTGGAAGGGGGACCTACAGTTTAAGGTGGGTTCCGAAACACCAAGAGCAACAGCCTTAAGTACTTAGAGAAAACCTTTTTCTCTAGAGGTACCGGTCCCACGACTCTCCGGAGATGAACAACTTCCTTGCTAGGCTAGTGTTCACCGCATGGGCCACCGAGACTCTTCCAGAGTGCGAGGCGGGAATCGAACCCGCAAGCCGAAGGGGGGACCAATGGGGTCTTTATGGGTACTTTGTAGAGGCTCCAATCGGTTCCTTCGGTCCGCCGGGTTTGGATTGTGATTCATTGGATTTGCTCACGGATTCACACTTATCCATTCGGACTGATGTCAGATTCATCGGATTTTATTACACCATTAAGCCATTTCACTTTCAAGGTAGGCGTGACTCACTCGGCAGGGGAAAGGAGTAGTGTGTGGAAGGGATAGAGATTTTTCAGATTGATCCAGAATTCTCGTGCTATTTAAGTAAATAACACGTTCGTTCCGCAACACTGCTCCGACCTAGGTTGCTGATCAATCTCTCTAGCATCCACCCCAAGCGAAGAACCTCACGAAGTCGTTATGTAAGGTTCCCCACTTGGGTCCATTAATAGCCAAGGTCTTTGTTTCAGGCGTCATTCACTTTACTGACACTCTTTTTATTAACTATTTGCCGCCACACTTTCCTGTCCTGGCATACTTCTCTAACTTCTTTTATGTCCATGCATTTTTTCATGCAGGCTCTCGTGTTTCTGTGACTTCTTATGTCTCTTCTAAGTAGGGTCTCATTCACACATTCTAGTCATTCTTTCCGCGGTCTACCTCTGGGCACGCTGCCATTTACTTTACCTTGATACACTTGTTTCGTTAGTCGTTCATTTGGCATTGTCTCAACATGTCCGAACCATCTTAACCGATTTCATTCCCATGTGTCTCCTAGCGACTCTTCTGCACCACATTCTTTTAGAATTATCTCGTTACTTACTTTGTCCATTAGGGTTTTCCCGCTTATTATGCACATGAATCTCATGTCAATTGCATTAATTTTAGTCTTATCTTTTTCTTGATAAGTCCATGGCGCCCTACCGTATAGTACAGTCGGTACAAATATAGAATTATGTATTGCCATTTTAGCTTTATTTGATATATTTTTACTTCTGATAAGGGGACCTGCTCTACCAATAACCTTCTTACCTTCATTTATTCGTCTATCCAATTCCTCATCTATCTTTCCGTCCCTAGTAAATAAGCTACCAAGGTATACGAACTTATCAACATGTTCAATTCTCTCATCATTTAAGAAAATATTGCATAGTGTTTTCTCACTCTTTCCTTCGAACACCATAGTTTTTATTTTATTTGCTTTAATTTTGAGGTTCATGCTCTTCATGCTTGCATCTAGTTTATTCAACATATATAATATAATATAAATAACCATGAAGAAATAACGCTTCCTTGTCTAACTCCTTGAATAATATGGAAACAGTCACTCAGTTTCCCATTCACTCTTACACTCGCTTTGCTACCTGTACATATTGTTTTTATAGCTTGTAGGATCCATCCATTCACTCCATACTCTTTTAGGACTTCCCAAAGTTTACTTCTATCTACCTTGTCAAAAGCTTTTTCTAGGGCAACAAAATGCACAGAAAACTTTTTTTCCTGCTCTCAAACTTTTTTCTGTTATTTGCCTTAAGCTAAATATTTGATCCGTACATGACCTTCCTGGCATAAACCCACTTTGGACTTCCCAAATCTTTGCTTCTGTTATTTTCATTACCCTACGATTAAGTATTTTTGAATATATTTTACTTACGGTGCTTAATAAGCTAATCCCTCCGTAATTATCGCACTCGCTTTTATCTCCCTTTCTCTTGTATATTGGTTCGATAATAACTTCTTTCCGATCGTCTGGGACGTCTCCCATCTCGAAACATAAATTTATCAATTCGCACAGTCTATGTGGTATGCACGCGCCACCGTGTTTAGCATTTCAGCGTTAATACCGTCTACCCCGGCAGCCTTACTGTTTTTCAAGACCTGCGATGTTCAAAGTTCTCTTGTACGCTTCTTTTTTTGCTTTTTGGGCAGCCTGAATTTCATCATTCCACCACGCATTACCAGAAATTCTTCCTACAACTGCAGTACCACACACTTCGATGGTGCATCTAACAAGGATATCCCGTACATTGTCCAGCCGCCCTCTAAATCTTTGTTTTTTATACGGTCCTCCCATGTTGCCCTATCTATGCTTTCAATTATCTTATTTTGGAAATCTATTCTCACATCCGGTTTCTGTAGGTTCTCAATTTTGATTCGCGTTTGATTTGCTTTCTTGGGTCTCTTTTTTCTCCAAACCCGACCTGAGTTAATTTTTGAGATCAGAAGGTAATGATCAGTATTGCATTCAGGACCCCTCATGACTCTTGTATCTTTGACTAACTCTCTAAGTCTTTCATCCGCAACAAGAAAGTCAATTATACTGCGGCTATTTCCTTTAGACCAGGTGTACATGTGGATCATTTTATGCCTAAACCAAGTATTTGTAATAAACAGACCCCTTTCTAAGCATAGACCAACTAGTTTATCTCCGTTATAGTTGGTTCTTGGATCCCCAAAATTACCTAATACTCTTTCTGTATCCTGATTTTGGATGCCCACCCAACCGTTCATATCTCTTAGTAGAATTATTCTTTCCCCATGTTCGCACATGTTTATTGTGTCATTTAAAGTGTCCCAGACGGCGTCTTTTACATCTCTAGGCCCACTATCAACCGGCGCGTAGCATGATATAATAAATAGTCTTCTGATTCCTACTTTCATTCTAGCCCACAGCAGTCTGGGAGACACGAAGCCATGGTCTCCGAGATGCTGCTTTGCTCTTTCATTCAAAGTGAGACCTACTCCTTGTTTACCATGTGATTCACAGTTTACTCCTGACCATATTTCAAATCCGCCTTTCAACACGCCGTTTTTTATGTCTTTAGCTTCGCATCCTTTTTTCTTTGTTTCGGGCACACATAAAATATCTAGTTTCTTCACGTCCATAGTTTCACGCAATTCTTTTACCTTGAGACCATTGACACCCTTAGCATTTCAAACACCTGGTCTCCATTCGTCGCCTGAAACATGACCTTTTGATTTTCCATGTGCATGCCTTTTGTCATTAAAAGTTCCAGTCCTTTCCGAAGCTATTTTATAGTTTGTATTATTCATTGTTTAGTTTATACGACCAACTAACACCTTTATGCAATAAGTTTATTTTCTGAGTCGAAATCATGTCAAAATTAAGTATCAAATCGAAAACCAAATTGAAAATTTTCTATTTTGCTTTTTCTCCAACCGAGTATATGAGAGACCGCTCTCTTTCATATTTGCCACGGAACTGTTAGGGAAAACACAAGATAATGTAAGAGTCGACTTGCGACTGCGTCATATCCGAGAGTCGCTAAAAATCGTCCTGTTTAAGATTCTCCGAAAACACATAAATACA
>NC_046661.1:50050030-50058996 GCF_010883055.1 Belonocnema kinseyi | reverse complement strand
TGAGAAGAAAATGTCAAGCAACTAAAACAGATCAATTTTCAATCAGACATTTGTACCCCCAATTAAAAGAATTGAATTTTCCACCGAATAAAAAGAATTTTTTAACGAAAAGGATGAATGTTGGCAGAAATGTCGAATTTTGAAGAAAATGATTCAGTTTTGAGTCAGGTAATATAATTTTTGACAAAAAAAGAAACATTAACAACAAATTTTATTTTAGGCCCAAACTGCCAAAAAATACCACAAATACTACGCAGTATGATAAGTTCCTGAAAAATGAAACACGGAGACGTTTTTTTGGCCAAAGTCGGTTTTATTTTACAACATACTCTCCTTTTAGGTCGATACAGCGAGTCCAACGATTTTCTAACTTTTTGAAACCGTCCGAAAAGTACTCGATCGAAAGGTCTCCAAACTACGCCTCAGTTTCAGCTATGAGCTCCTCATTTGAGTAAAAACGCTTACCGCTGAGCCATCTGTTCAGGTTAGGAAACAAGTAATAGTCGCTGGCGGCTAGGTCTGGTGAATACGGTGGCTGAGGAACCAATTCGAAGCCAATTTCATGCAATTTTGCTTGTGCAACTAAGCCTGAATGAACAGGCGCATTGCCGTGATGACAAAGCGGTTTTTTCTTCTTTAAATGCGGTCATTTTTCGACGATTTCGATTTTCAATCGGTCCAATAATGATGAATAGTATGCTCCGGTTATGGTTTTACCTTTTTCAAGATAGTCTACGAATATTATGCTGTGTGCGTCCCAAAATACGGAGGCCATAACCTTTCCGACCCATTGTTGCGTTTTTGGACGCTTCGGAGCACTTTGGCCCGGTGGAACCCACTGTTTTGCCTGTTGCGTTGACTCAGGAGTGTAGTAGTGGATCCAGGTTTTATCCATGGTCATGAATCGGCGCAAAAATTCGGTCGGCTTACGCGAAAATAATGTCAAATTCTGCTGGGAAGTTGTCACACGAATTCGTTTTTGGTCCACTGTGAGCAAACTCGGCACCCATCGCGCGCAGAGCTTCTTCATGCCCAAAACTGAATGCGCGATATTGCCTATACGTTCCAATGATATGCCTACAGCATTAGCTACCAATCTCAATTTCACTTTGGGATCATTCAACATCATATCATGGATTTTTTCGACATTTTCTGGTGTAGTGACCTCTTTTGGGCGCCCAGATCGTTCAGCATCAACTGTGCTCGTACGGCCACAACGAAACTCGGTAAACCACTTATGAATCGTTCCAATCGACGGTGCAGAGTCCGGGTAATACTTATCCATTTTGGCCTTAGTCTCGGATATCGTTTTCTTGCGAAGATAGTAGTGTTTGATCAAAACTCGAAACTCAGATTTTTCCAAATTAAAAAAACTCGGAGGTTAGTCGCTTCTCAGTGTTGTAACTTGTAAATGCGTAAACATAAATGGCTGAAGTTTTGACAGGCGTCATTTGATGGATCAAGCTCGACGAAAATGGTTCACATTAGTGAATACTAATGCCATCTCTTAGAATTTTCAGGTACTTATCAGACTGCATAGTAATTACAAAATATCACAAATGTCAAAAAAACGCGCGCTCGAGTGCGCGATCGTTCTCAAATATACTAAAAGGAAGCCTGAGGAAGCACCTTAACAGGTTCAAAATTTTCTTGTTGCAGGTTTACATCAATGATGCAGTTTCTTCAGATCAATATGTATGGGAGTTACTTGAGCTAAATCATAAAGATACAATTCTGGTGAGGAACGCGGCTTTTGCTATTTGGGGCGAAAATCTAAAAAATAAATGTTTAGATATGAAAGCGCAGGCGCGAGAGGCCGGGCAAAAGAGATCACTCTGCGAATCGCAGAAATTGGAGGCTCTTTATGGTAATATTAAAAGAAAATTCGTTATTTTGCCTAGAATATTGAAGTACTGGATATTTGTTGGACTTCAATTTACTTTTTTGAAAAAATCCATCATTCAGTTTCATATTCATTTTTTTTTCCTTAAAAATTCAGCTATTCCGTGACATGTTTATTTATTTATGGGGGGGGGGGGCTTGTCTATTTTGTTTAGAATTTCAACTATTTGGTTAAGTTGCTAGGGCATAAACTTTCTTCTAAAAAGTTCATTTTTCCGTTTGAATAATTTTTGTAAATGAGTATTTAACTGCTTTCGTTTAATAATTAAAATGTTTTCTTGTTAAAATAACAACTAATATACTGAGTGTAAAGAATTCATCTATGTTGCATTTTTGGTATATCATTTTTCTTTATTCAAATTATTTTTTTATGTGGAAAAATTGAAAATGTAACTACAAGGAACATGTTTTGTTAAAATAATATTTTTATTCAGGAGAAAGTCCATATTTTTAGTTTAAAATTTATTTCATTAATTGAAATTTCATTATAATGTAATGTTCTTCGGTTCAAAAATCTACTGTTTGGTTGTAAGTGTCACTCTTATGTTAACTATTTTCGTTGAAAAATAATCTCTTTCCTTGACAATTTCACTACTTTCTTCAAAAATCTTGTTTTTCATTATTTGTAAATTTACAAAAGCTATTAATTATGTAACAATTTTGATTTAACAATTAAAAGTTTGAACTTCAACCTACGAATCAATTTGTTTTTGAAGTCAACTAAAAATGTCTATCCGATGATTCGTTTCTATATTGCTTTGCAAATTTACAAGAACTACTAATTATTTAAACAATTTTGAATACGAAATTAAGTGTTTCCCTTTTTTCTACAAGTAAATCTGTTTACGAAGTCAACCAAGAATGTCTATCTGATCACTGTTTTCTGTTTTGATTTGTAAATTTACAAGCAATATTAGGTATTTTAACAATTTTAAATACAAAATTAAGAGTTTGACCTTTATCCTACGAGTTAATTTGTTTTCGAAATCAATTAGGAATGTCCATTCGATGACTCTTTTCTATGTTGCTTTGTAAATTTATAAGTACTATTAATTATTGAAAGAATTTCAATTGAAAAATTAAGAGTTTGCTTATCTTTCTATGAGTAGGCTTAATTTTTTTCCATAATTAACTAAGAATATCTTTCTGGTGATTTTTTCCTCTGATGCTATGAAAAATCTACAATTATTGATTATTTAAAAAATGTTTATCAACATATTTATAGCTTGTCTATTTTTCAAGGAAGAGACATAATTTGTTTACGGAATGAACTGAGAATATCTCGATGATAATTTTCCACGTTACTTTGTAAATTTATAATAATTATTAATCATTCAAACAATTTTCATAAAAATATTAAGAGTTGGGGTATTATTCAAATTTGTTTACGAAGTTACCTGAGATTGTCTTTCTGATGACTCTTTTCTAACTTATTTGTTAAATTTACCATAATTATTCATTATTATTTATCAAAAGAAGTTTCATAAAAACTTTAAAATTTGGCTATTTTTCAACGAATAGGGTCAAGTTTTTTCTATTAAGGCTTAGTAAAAATGTAGCTACATACGAGTTTGCTCGAAGTACTCGCATTTGCCTAAACATTTGGTCAGATGAGAGGAAAACTGTAGAAAACCACCTCCCGAGTATATTCGTGTTTTCAAAATTCGAGTACAAAACCCGGTCTTTCAACTTATATGTTACCCATGCGAAGTCTTTTATTCAATTCGAATTTTTAAGTTTTAAAAATCAATTATTTTGTAAAAATGCATATTTTCGGGTTGTAAATTGTTTTTTTTTCTCTCAAAACGATTTAAGAATGGTAATTTTTCACATATTAAAAAAAATACAAGTCCTCATTTATATTTCGCAGTAAAATTATTTTGGCTCCAGTGAAATGCAAATATCAAATTGCGCGAAATACGTCTGGCTTTGGTTATATAATATAGTTTTACATTAGCATATCTTACATTTTACTCAATTTTCTTAGGCACACAAATGTTACATTCTTTGCCATTACTATGGATGCACTTGAAGTCGCCTTTAGCAGTAGTTATGACATTAAAAAAAATTGTAACGCTGAAAAAAAACTGTTGCATGTACTCAGTGATATTCTAATGCCAAATGCAATATACAATCCGAACTGCAATAAGTTAAATGCCCATCTTACTGTTTTTTACATTCTCATTTCTGTGAATGTAATGTAATCGTCCAAATTTTCGACCACTGGTTTTTAACGGATCTTTACGTTTCGGCACTCGTAGAATCCGAAAATCATACAATTTCATCGGTGTCTGTCCGTCTGTCTGTATGTCTGTATGTCTGTATGTCTGTATGTCTGTATGTATGATTACCTGAACTTTTTTAGCAACGCTAACTTTTGAAGGATTTGTCCAATCCAGTCCGCATCTGATACACTTCTGAAGTTACCCAAAATGAAGGCTAAGTTCGTTAATCGGATATTTCGAACCAAAATTAAAAAATTGGGCGCATTTTCAAAATTTTGAAAATTTTTTTAGAAATTTTAAAAGATTTTGTGGACTTTTCTTATAGATTGGTGAAAGACTTGCAAATTATCTAAATAAAATTTCTTATTTTGATGAAAATTAGAAAAGTTATATACTTTTCAAAAAATATAAATAATTATTTTTTTCGTAAATCCAAAAATCTCATTCAAAATTTTCACTAGATACCAAATATATTTCAAAACTTTTCTTGCCGATTTTTTCGATTAGTCCGAAATTTAAAAAAGTAGAGCATTTTCAAAATTTTCAAATTTTTTTTTCTTAATATTATAAAAATTTTTGTCAAAGTTTCTTATAGATAGGTAAAAGACTTTCAAATTATCCAAATAAAATTTTTAATTTTGATGAAAATTATAACAGTTATATACTTTTCAAAAATTTTTTAATTTACCCAAAATAGAAAAATTTAATTTTTTTTTAGAATCAAAAATTTCATTCAAAATTTTCAATAGATACCAAATATATTTCAAAACTATTCTAGCCGAATTTTTTGATTAGCCCAAATTTAAAAAAAATTAGAGCCTGTATAACCTATCTGTTAAGCGCGAAGCGCGATTATCGCAATGAGAATGTAATCGTCAAGGCCGTAGGTACTTTGAGAACCTCCTTTAATGACAAATTAAAAAAAAAGTGTTCAGCTTCACTTAAGAAAAGGGAAAATGATGAAACAACCACAGCAGGGCCCTATTAGGATCAGAAAAAATAAAATGTGATCATTATTTTGCAATATCAGATTAAGCAGTACCAGACCAAGGTACCCAAAAAAAAATGGTAATAGAGATTTGATATAATAGTTTGTAACATAGAATGTAGAAAATTGCGCATTGTGGTTTGTGCACAAATGTGGAGGGTAATGCAAAGACCGTGCGCAAGAACCAACAATTGCGCGCCCTAGGCGCGCTCTAACTAGCGAGCGAAGCGAGCCGCTCGCGAAGCGCGCCTTGAGAATGTGCCCGCGTAGCGGACGGATTTTTTCGTTATATTATATATATTATAACGGATATATACTCGGTCTGCCAGGAAATTTCCTTTGAGTTTTTCAAATTGTCCAATCTGCATTAAGAAAATACGGCAATGATTTCGACACTTGTGTGATACATTTCTTTTTTATAGAAGGATAATTTAATAGTACGCTTTAATTTTCAATTTCAGACGTTGTATATCGCAGATTCACAATGAAGGCAAAGCAATTGAAAATCGTGCTGCGGGAGCGATTGATCAGATTTTGTAGGTCCACATTGTCTCAAAAAATCACTGAGCTAAACAGCTTGAAGTTGACAGCTGCAGAAATTAGGGATTTCAAAGAAATAAAAGCTGCACATGGTGAGTATTATAAATAGCCTCTATAAATTGATCGTTATTTATAAAGAAAGTTTTATTTGTGTTGCTTCACGATAAAAGTTTCTTTTTGCGAAGCTTAAAAATAATTTTCCTTTTTTCTTTTAAGGTTAAAGTAGGATACTTTAAACGCAGATTTGTTTCACTCTTAAATGATCTAGTTTAACGGTGAAATTATGTCGACTAAATCATAGAGTCAACGACTCGCACTTTAATCGTTAAGTTGCTGAGTCTTAAATTCATCTGCCGCTCAGATAAAGTAATTAATTGTTTTTCATTTATCCTAGAATCGTTCAAAATGTTCATTTGTAGTGCGAGTCATGTACGCTGATGTAATTGTTCTTTTGTAAGACCGGATAACCTGCTCTATGCACATTTTTTTCAATACTTTAAAACTTTATTAGTTTATGGGGAACTAGATTATAGGAAAAACGAGATTTAATATAAATTTTCGATGCTAAAAACTCAAAAACAAGTGTTTGCAATAATTAATTTTTGGGATCAGTTTTCTGAAAAATATTCATCTGTACGTAGAGTAAATTGCTCTATTTTAATTATTTTTAGAGTGGCTTAACTGTTCATAATATAATTTTCCATATATTTCGGCGTTTCTTCGCTTTATTCCAACTCATTAACACTCTGTTTGTGTATTCGATTTTTTGTTATTTTTATTCTAATCCCTCACAGCAATAGGATATGACGGGATATCCCATTTGATCCCATTTGTCTCCTATCCAGGATATCACTGGTACGTTTCCGGGATAATCAAATGTCGTAAGTAGGATATAAATGTTCTATATTCTACTTGGGTCATTTGAATATTCCAGAAATGTCCCAGGGATATCCTGAGGATATCTAGATTTCCGCATTGTGAGATATCTGACCTATTGCTGTGAGGGATTATTTTATCTGTGCTTTGCCGAATTTTATTTTTTAGTATTGATCACAAAGTAATAGTAACTAGATCAACTTTAAGTTGCGAAAACGTACGAACCTTTTAAGATATATTCATTGGTAACTATTTCATTAAAAGTTGGCCACAACTTGGTGGCACTACTACCGTTGGGCCTCCTCACTATTATTTCGGGGTGATTGCATTTATTCTTTGTCGTTAATACACGAATTGTTAAGTATAAGGGTGGACAAAATTTCCATTTTACTTATAGAAGCGGTGATAAAATTAGCATAGCACATATGAAGTCGTTGTGTTGAGTTTCCTTCAAGAAGGTTAAATCTGCGCTATTCTTTCTTAGCACCGACTTACTTACAATATAAGCTCAGCTGGTTTGAGGTTCACTGAAAGTAAATGAAAATGACTATTTCAAAATTTTTCAATAAATTAATTTTTCACGTTTGTATGAACGGTTTGGCGATTGCAGTACTTGCGTGAAATAGAAACATAGTCTGCAAAACTGTATTATACGAAATTTTGTTTATAATTGAGAAAATAATTGGAACTCTTCTCATTAAAGGTGTTGTACTTATTTTTTTTCTGCAAAGAGATGACAGCTTCATATATTAAAATTGATTGTATAAATGAAAGTTTATAGTATAGCACGGTTTGCTTCTTCAATTCCATGAGTTTCATTTACAGATATTGCTGCTTTAAATTTCAGTGTCCTTTGCAGAAATCTATTCCGAAAAGGAAGCCTTAAGGTCATGAAAAACACTTCCCTCTTTCCCGATCATTTAAAATCGAAATTATGGAAATCATATCACCTAATATTGTTGTATTAGGAAAAAATTTGGTGCTGAAAAAATATGTTAATTGAACGATTTATCGAGCAAATAAGGAATTATAACTTTACATTAAAGACTTTTTTATGTTCTCGAAAAATCGTTTACTTTCACATGTTTCTTCCGTGACGAATTCTTACACCAAACTATAACGCAAGCCAATTAAAACACTCACGAATTGTAATTTTCAACGTTACAGTGTATTTTTTTATTTTTCGAGTAGAAAGGGTTTCTAAAATAAATCTGCAGGATCGTTCACGGGCTCTCATTCAAGAAATCATGCGCAAAATAAGTCCTACAAAAATAAGTACAGGATTCTTCACACGTCCCTTTTACAGAATACTGAGTGGGTTGTTTTGCTGGAATACGTGACGTATCATCTACGATTTCCTCTCCGCGTATTCGTGCGAAAATTAATGAGTTCGGAAACCCCTGCCGGATCATTTATAATAAGTTTCCCTGCATGAATCCTTACGCGTACTGTCTCGCGCGGGAATTCGAACAGGTCCCTGCACAAAAAACCGGGTATATTAAAATATGCGTAGGAAATCGATCTGGGTCCTTTACAACACCCTGTACAGGAACCCGTACGGATAGATATATTGCAGTGGGAATGTTAAAGGAACCTTAACGGGAATACGTACATGAGCCAGTTTCAGGAAATTTCATGAAGAGGAAAATGGTAAAGGATCTTAAGCCAGTACACGTACCTGAGCCATTATAATGAAAATTCATCGTCACGGGTTCTCTAACGTGGACACGTACGAGAACCTGCTAAAAGAAAGTTTAACTAAGGTTAAATCGTGGTAGATCTTTTACGGGAACATTAGCGATCTGATTGTAATCATGCGAGATCCTATACAGGAACTAGTACGATAGTCGAAGGTTCTTCAACGAGTTCCTTATCAGGAACCACCACGGACAAAATTTTCCCTGTAAACTGGTATTATCAAAATAACGTTCAGAATATCCCTAGGTTTTTGCTTATTTTCTGCATATACGGGAAAAGTGAGACGTGTACGTGAAACTCTAAAGCCAGATTTAGATTTAGTGGCTCAAAATCCATAAGAACAGCCGAGTCACTTGTTTCGTGCAGGCAAACTTTTTGTATGGCCAAGGTGACCAGAAAATCCGTAGGATTTTCACTACTTTTTGCATCTAGGGAAAAACAGTAAAAGCTCAAAAAAATGATTTGTCAAATTTAAATCGAGAGTTCAAAACTGCAGAGGAAGTAGTATTTTTGATGTTTTTTGCTATATAAGTCAGTATAACATAAACAAGACCTTTAATTTCCCTATATTTATCCTAACCAGGGGAAACGGAAAGCACACTGGGGAATTTTTTTATATTAATTTAGTCTTTACGAGTCCCAACACATAAGAAGTGTATTCCGTAGGTTTATTCTTCCGTATACTGGCATTATCAAAATAATGTCGAGAATATCCCTAGGCTTTTCCATACTTTTTG
>NC_046661.1:50043688-50049930 GCF_010883055.1 Belonocnema kinseyi | reverse complement strand
CTAAAACAGTGTATGCGGAATTAGAATCGAAAAGAAAGAACTAGTGCACTTGGCTCATATCGCCTCATTCCTGAGGCGGGATAAGCCAGGGACTGGGGCGGGTTAGGGCACTTAATTAAATGACTTATTACATATTAGTTACAAGTAAGAGTATTGTTAAGTTAGAGTATTTTACAACACAAGCATATCTTACACTTATTTTTTCAAAATTTAACATAAAAATTAATGTATTGAACGTGAAAATCATGCAATAATTAACCAAGAACTCCACAGTAACTAACAATATAAAGAGTAAATAGAAAACCGATTTATGTCCACATATCTTTTAGTAATTGGATTACAGAAATAAGTATAGCCATTTTTCGACTTACCCATGTACATTGTCGCAGTTGCAGTTAAATTCTACAATACGAAAAATTCCAAACACTAGACTGGTCTACTACAATTACTGCATGACATTGAATTTCATATATATTGGGGTATTAAGCCGTTAGAAAACATTTTTGCCATATTTTTCAACAACAGCAATGTTTTTCTGATTTTTATAGCATTTTACGAGTTTTCAAACAACGTTACTTAAGAAATACACCAGAAAAACAGTTCTCTCTTCTGGTTGACAGCAACTCATTTTATTTTCTAATACAGACCTATAACAGTGCTGCTGTCATACTTTTTCTGAGTAGTTTTGTTTACAAGATTAGTTTTTTGATAGGCTTACACCATAATTAGCACCCTGCGCAATCTGATAATATGAAACATTGCATCCTAACCTACTGACTGCTACAATAAGAAGTTAGGTTAATACACAGGAACAGGTGACTCATTCCGCCCAAGCCCGAGTGAAAATGCTTCGACTTGAGTTCGACTTGGTTATGGCTTGAGTTCGTCTCCAAGACGCCGATGTCTGGCTGCGTCTCAAAACTGAGTTGAGACATAGGCTTTCGTCTTACTTTTATGGACACGATAGTTAAAACGACGCTTACTTGTCTCAAGTCGAGCCTTGTCTTGGCTAAGACGACGTTTCCTTGACTCAAGACAAGCCTTGTCTTGGCTGAGATGTTCGAACCTTTTTCGGCTTATAAATGAGATTAAAATTGTTGGATGAAAAGTTTGTAATGATTAAATTAGTTATTTTTAATTAAACAATTCAGAATCTGCGGGTTTTTTAGGTATCATCGTCAAACAAGTGAAATTCAAACGAAAATCCGTAAATAAGTTGATTGAGTATATATATTGCATAAAAATATATAAGATTGTTTAACCATTAACAAAGATTAGCTTTTATGACAGTCAGAATGACCCTTTTGGTTAGGACAGGTATACACTCGAAGTTATAAACCGCTCGTGCTGGAGTTATAAAAATGCGACTCAAGAGATAAATTTATGTCTTCAAGGCATAGAAACGTGTCTCCAAGACATAAATTAAAGTCTTGCTCCGTCTTAAAACTGAGACATGCTCAAGTCGAACTTTTCGAGTTCAGCATATCTTCATTGGGGACAATTCAAGTCGAACTCAAGTCGAAGCATTTTTACTCGGGAGAACAGTTGCTTATTCCGCCCCATATGACATTTTTTAGACAAATCAAAATTTCACCTATTTGGGTTTTACAATTATATATAAATCTGTTGAAAACTTAAGGTTTAATAAATGAGGTATCTAAATAACCACTGTCAAAACATCTAATATATGATTTTCTGTGATTCTTGAACATTATAAACAAATGCAAAATAGCAGAATGCAGGTCTTCAAATTGTCACTATCGTTGTTTCCAAATTTATTAAATATTAAGCGAACATTTTTTTTAAAAAAGAAGCTTGGTAACGTTCTCCCTGGTATTAATAAAAAAACCGTTACAAAAAAAATGAGAGTATACAAGAAAATTGAGTGGTTTGTTTTACCCCATATGCTCATCTCGCCCCACCCTACCCTACAAGCAATGTTGTAAACATAGATCCAGCGCGCCCTCAGTGCTACCTCTACTATGGGAAAGTTTACCGCTCACTAGGAGGCACTAGCGAATTTACATAAGTGCCCGCGATAATCGCACTAAAATGAAGCAAAGTAAAATTTTTCAAAAGAAAATTATAAAAAACGAGTGCAACAAAATATGATAAATGGACTGTAGCTTAACGAAAAGTTGAACTACAAAGTCGGAAAGCATCATTGAAAAGGAAAAAGAAATATTTGGCAGAGAGCTAAGGTTTGAACGTAAGTATAAAATCAACGTTACCCACTGTTAGTCAAAACTTACCATTTTACTAAATTTTTCATTTCCTCTTTAATAATTCTTTCCAACTTTGCAGTTCATCTTTTTATTAAGTTATGGTCCACGTTCAATATTTTGTTTTGTTCATTTTTTATAATTTCCTTTTAAAAACATTACTCGGCTTAATTTCAATTTAAAGTTCAGACGTTATCGCGTGTCAGTATAATGTTATGCAAAGATGATACAAAATTCCAAGGTTTTCTGATTAACACTTCTGAAGAGCGAAAGCCAGTCTCATTATTGGATCCTGCATTATCGCATTAACAGGAAAGTCACACCAGATGAAAGCAATACCACATACTCATAATTGTTAAAAATGGTTTAATTCGATCTCTAGATACAGGAAAAAATATTTTTGTTGTAATTTTTAAAGCAAATAGAAACGACCAATTACAGCTCAAACAGATTGGAACCACACCAGTCACATGTTTTCATCTAGAACCTTATCAACAATAACAGAATTTATGTAAAATAAATGGCGAAGTCAACGAAGCAAAGCAATATGTAGTACCCCAAAAATCTAACGTTTAATATGAGCTGACCTCCGAGGAATTTTGCAGATGGAGAAAACAAAACAAAAGAATTTTTGGTCAGTGTCTATCACTATTAACAAACATTCTCTTCATATCGGACATTCTCGCATCATTTCGATGAAGGGCTTTCGATCGCTCACTTTTCAGGGGGCTCCATATGCTAATAACATATGATGGTATTGAATAAAATATCTGAACTTCACTCGTAGGTCATGGTTTTACTATTCGTCTTGCGAACATTTACGTCCCTGCGATTGTGACGTGCCAAACCCTACTTGTGATATAATATTCTATTAATCCTACAAAAGTCTCCAAGAAGTTACCGGCCGATGGGAAAAGTTTTCGCGAAATTGTATATGGTACACAGCATATATACTTGAAAGATTATTTTCTCGAAAACAAAAAAAAGCGAATCAGCTTTGTCAAATTAATACTCAAACAACGAGCCTAGAATAAAAGGTTCTCAATAGAAACTAAAATATACGAATGGCGGCCTCTAAATTTGTTTTCAAAAGAAAGTAACACTTTAAATTTGTTACAAAATGAAGAAAATAACTGTGTGCACAAAGCAATTTACTAGCTTCTATTTCAACAACACAACCACACCCAGAACTATCGACCATCACATATCTAAACAAAACATACACTCCTGCGCACGAAGTATTTTACAAATCGTTTTGAATTTTAATGAAATCCGTTCTTCACTTCATATATTGTGGTGCTTTACAAAAACACTTTGTATATAAAAAATAGTTTCTATAAATCTCTTGAAGGCTTTTTATCGATTTATTTCACAATAATGATCGAACTCTTTTAATTTAAGCTCACTTTAAAAGTAACGAAAAGTTTGTATACTTACACCTGAATAGTTTTACAGTGTATCTGTAATGTTTTGGAAATGATGTAAAACTCTGTTCAGTCATCACTTATATCCGCTGCTCTTAAATTAGTTCGATAAAATTCATAAAACTGGTTTTTTCCATGTTCATAAATATAGCAGCGTTTTAAACATGTAATAAAATATAGTAGAACGTACAATACAATTTAGTAGTTTTATTTACCATGTCTCTTAAAAAACTAAAAAAAACTATTAATAATCCTAGCTGTTAATTTCAGTGTAAAACGCTTTTAGGTATACTATTAATGTGTGCAGATTAATCTATAAATAAATACTCACAAGGATTTTGTAATCAAGTTAATGGATATTGGGTCTAAGTCGAAGAGTGATTATAGATAAAAGGGATTTTTACGAAACTTAATATCCTAAATCAAGGGCTTCGACAAACATTGGCTAATTGCCGGAATCATTGTTATCGTCAGAGAATGGTAATGGTTTTTGTTTGTGGGAGAATCTAGATTGGGTATGTTGCTTGGACGGCAGTTTCTCGGGTTTCGCTCTGATAGAAAACAGTCTCTCACATATTGACTCAATCTCAAATGTCAATTCAGAAATATGAAATCAAAGAGAATTTAACCCTGAAAGAATTAGTATAGCAAGTTTTTCAGTGTTAAATTCTCTTATATTTACTTATTACAGTGGTATAAAATTCACAAATTTATTTTAGTTTTATTTAGACCAAATGATGGGTAATAATTCATGACAACTTAAGGGACATTTGTCCGAAAACTTTCTTTTCGTATAAAAAAATCTGAAAAAATCTGTCCACCAAGCGGGCACTTTTTAATCGCAGGCTTGCATCTGTTAAATCTCGCGCCATATGCTCGGTCCTTGTCCTTCCACCACATTTGTGACCAGACCTTTTAAAATTAATTGTCAAGTATTAACAACTTTAATTTGGTGATTTTAAATTATCTTTTGATAAAGTTCCTTTATTTTCAACAAACACATTGTCATCACGCATCTCTTGCTTCGCATTCAGTTTTTTTGTAAGTACGAAATTTTCTATATTAATTTCGCCTTTATTATATTAAATGAATATTATATCTATTTCTCTACCTAGTTCTAGCACATCTTATTCAGATATTGCAATATAATGTAAGAAATGTATGTTATATATATTATTATTTTTTACTGATATGTATATTATTAAAATGCATGATATTTAAATAAACGTGTTTTTGTTGTCTTGTATTGATATTTAAAAAACTGCAAATCCTGTAAAAACAAATTTTCTATTTAAAATTTTAGAGCACTGTTTGCCGTTTTTTTAAAAACTTAATTTATTTATATTCAAGGTTTTTTCCCCACAAATTATTTATTTTTATTTTCAATGGTGGTTTTTACGAATTAAAATCAAATTAAACGTCATATAAAAAGTTCGGTAAAATGTAATGTTGGATTACACCAAACTCTTGCTTTCAGTCACATCCTATTTAGCCTTCCTAGAAGTGCTAGCTCTCACAGTCTCTCAGGGTTATTTGAAGGCAACCCCCGAAACAGGACTCACCGCGAGAGTTTGGTGTCTTTGTTGTGCGACCAAAATTAAAATTTTCAATTTCATTTTTCACATAAAACCAACACCTTATCACTGAGATTAAAATGTAAGAATCGAACAGACATGGTGCTGAAAGAAATTAATTGAAATCAAAATTCTAGTTTATAAAAAATATAGTCCCAGGTTGACTTTTGCCTTTCTTTTTTTACGGCGTCCAAGTCGATTAACTATAGTGTTAAGAAATGACTTTTTCCGATTAGAATGATGACCTTTGTCTATTTAGCTGACATATTTATCAGAATAACTTCATGTATCAAGGAAATTTTCTTTGTCTCAATTTCTATTTTATTATCGCAGGCTTCAAATGTGTCTCCTGTTCTTTTCTTTTCGTTGCTTTTCTAATAAATCGCAAATTGAATTAACCGAACCTAATAAAAAATACAAATATTTGTGTTTTAATGTTAATAATTTCTTTATTGAAAATTCTGATATTATATTTTTGTTTGAGAATTTATCTTTTTTGTTTTAAAGTTGAAGTATTTGGTTGAAAATTGATCTATTCGGATAAAAATTATCTCCTTTCTTAACTAAAAAAACCTCTTTTGGCTGAAAATTAATCCTTTTTGTTAAAAATGTGTCTTTTTGGTTTTGTAATGTACCTATTGGTATGAATGTTATATTTTGAAACTGAACTGTAACTGTCAAATCAAGAAATTCATACGCAGTACAAGAGACATGTGTTGCTAACGCCGGTGCATCAGGTGAACTCTCGAATATTGAGTACTTCCAAATAAAATAAAAATATGTGTTTTTTAGTTTAAAATGAACTTTTTAGTTGAAAATTAATTTTTCTGGCAATAATAATTAACCATTCAGTTAAAGGTTCATTCATATTATTTCAAACAAGCTGTCACCCGCGGGCTTTGCCCACGGGCAATAAACATATAGTTGATTCTCAGGAGTGTACATACAAAGGTTAATGATAATTTATGTTCCCGTTAGCACTTCGCACGGCGACATACAAACACACAATCCTATATATATAT
>NC_046661.1:50028640-50043588 GCF_010883055.1 Belonocnema kinseyi | reverse complement strand
AGATAGGTGGTTACAGTCTGTAAAGGAATCAATACGACAATCCAGCAAAAGCCTCGTGGACCCTAAGAACACGGAGCGACCCAAGGACAACCGCCTTCTGCAATTTTCCCGCAAGTATTCTAGCATATTCTTGACACGCAGGGATGCTTTTTAGGCTATTAGCGAGTGAAAGCTTGGCACCTCCAAGAGCGCCGATGATAAGGACGATCAGTTTAACAGAATATTCCGGGTACAATCGTTGCAACTCCCTTATAAGGTCTCGATACCTCTCTTTCTTTTCATTCTCCTTGGCTATGATGTTTTTGTCAGCTGGTGCCGAAAATTCGATAACGAACATAGTTCGCTTCTCGAAGTCAAGAAGAACCATGTCAGGCCTCGAGTGAGCAACAGAAACAATTGTCGAGAATATAAAGTTCCAGTATATACGGCACTTTCCATTATCGGCAATTGACTCAATTTCCCTAGGAGCATTTAGAGGAGCGATATTAAGGTGAATGCCGTAGGAGTGACAGAGATGGTAATAAATTACTCTTAGTGCCGCATTGTGCCTTTGAATGTAGGTCGTTCCCGCGTGTGTTGGACAACTAGATAGTATGTGAGCTAAATGCTCGGGGTGTGCATGGCACGCCCTGCAGCTATCATCGGGAATGTCTTGGCTCAAAATGTGGCGACGGTATGTTAAGGTGGAAATGACACCGTCTTGGCATGCAAAAATGAAACCCTCTGTACCAGACTTCAATCCGGGCGATTTATGGAAAGCAAACGTTAGCTCACAAGACATTGACTGATCCCTGTTGTGAAGACATTCAAGAATCAATATTCCGCGACCCCTTGACGGCGTGAGATGTACAGTCGCGGAACGGAAGACTTAAGATGCATGCTTTTGTTCATGCGCATAACCTTTCTTGTCCCGATATCAAGAGATTTGAGCTCGTTCTTCGTCCATGGAACTACTCCAAATGAATAGAGTAGAACCGGGACGGCAAGGATGTGCGTTGCAGATACTTTGTTCCTCGCCGAAAGTTCGGAAGACCAAATCTGTTGGATGAGACGTTTCTATCTGCTTCGGAGACTATCCTTTAAAGATGTCACTTCCTGAATGCGGCTCTATGGCACGCCCAGCTAGATGCAGTTGCTCTCTGTTTTTAGCATAGATATTAAGATCGTCCATGTAAAATACATGAGTGACCTTGTACTTTTAATCTGCAGGTTTGCCGCACTAGTACCCGTCGGAATGGCGCAGTGCTAGAGATAGTGGCAATAATATCAGGCAAAAGAGGAGTGGGCTCATGGTGTCGCCCTGAAAGACACCTCTCTGAAACGTGACCTTGCTAGCTGTCACAAGATTTTCGCCAGATGAGATAGTAAATCTAGTTTTCCAAAGAGGCATCAATCTCTCTATGCAGCTTACGATTTTCGGATGAACCTTTAAGCTTTCCAAAATACAGATGATAGGTCTGTGGTAGGTCGAATCGAAAGCTTTCCGGTAATCAAACCAGGCCATCGATAGGTCACGCTGGTATTATGCTGCATATTTGCAGACACATCTATCAATGAGAAGGTTCTCCCGACATTCTGATACACCTTTCTTTAAGCCGTGTTGTTTATACATTTCTTGCCATACAGGTTCAATTACCCGAACAAACCTCTCATTTAAGATAGATGTGAACATCTTATACAGATTGTTCAGACAAGTGATTGGCCTGTCATTCTTTGGGTCAGCTAAGTTACCTATTTTTGGCAAGAGTATTGTGTGCCCTTTTACAAACCACTCTTGAATTCGCTCTACCGACTTTAAATATGAAGTCAAAATACAGGCTAAATGCTGATGGCTTAAAGGAAACTTTTTCTACCAGAAGGTCTTGATACCATCTGGTCCCGAATGTCCGAATCCGTTATCTGAGTCTTCATCCAATCTATGCTGCACTTCGTAGACTTATCTCCAAAAAACTTCGACCTCCTCTGGTTTGGGTGCGTGGTCGACAGTAACTGGAGGATCATGGAGGCTTTGACTTTTCAAGTGTGTGATAGCGGGTCCGGAGTTTGCGTGCAAAGTTTCGAACCTAAGCGGTAAAATTCTTGACAGATGTCATCTAGTCAATCAGACACTGAAAGCGGGACGCGTACTCGCTTGCCTAGACTATCTTTATGGTGAGTTGATGCATTCGTCTTTTGGTCTTACGATGAACCATTGATTTTGTTTTACAGTTTGCATCGGCCAAAGCTCTTACTGCATTATACACACAACAGTTGACAGTGCAGAGGTCGGATTCTTCGGAAAAATGTTCACGAAGCTCGTCGTCCACTTCAACCAGATCTTTCAGCTTGAGAGAAACCTGGATGTTAATGTTTCTCCGGTTCATGAAGCATCGCCCTTCCTCTATCGGATGCCTGCCCACGGTTGGTCTTAGTGTCGCCTCTATTTCTCTGTTGCCGGCTTATTCTGGCTATGGCAGAGGGGGCCTTCCGCTTACATAGCCCCATTTTTTGGAGTACTTTGGCATGATTTCGCCGGCATTCATGCGAAAATTGCGATAGCTTCGGGTGTTTTTCGCACCACAGATCATGCAGTCGTGCCATGTAACCATGTTCAGGGGCCACATTATCATTATAGCACTCTAGCAAGTCGCGATGTAGTTGCTCCGTCCACCTGAATGTCCCGCGATTCCGTCAATCCATCACATTGAATGCATCTTCATTGGCTAACCCAGCTCTAAAGTAGGACAAAAAGCCAGAAAATGATAAAGGTCCCCTGATACTGAAAGTATGCATACAGGGCAGAGTCTAGTAAGGTAATGAGTCAATTTAGATTCTCGAAAACATTTACAACCCCTAATAGAGCCATAAGTCTAAGCTGAACAATAATAGAAGTTATATAAAAAGGTAATCTAAGATGCAGATATGATTGAAAGTACGGATAGAGTTTAAGATGTCGAAAGACTTGAATAGTACTCGAATGAAGGGATATTACATAGTCGGAACGCCGGAGATCATCAGAAAAGTTATTTAGAAAAACATCAGGTTGGAAAGATATTACCTTCTATTTAAGAAAACATCTTTTAGGATACCTATAATCAGGCATACCAACAACCTCGACAACCATCTCAGCGCTGACTTAACTATATCATAAGCTAAGTGTAACCCACCTGTCTTTAAGGTAAAAGTCGGAATGCATGTTGGTAAGCCTAGTAGTTTCTTAAAGAAAGAGGACTAATTTCTCGACTGAATCAAAGTTCCTTATTCCCTAGACTTCTGTTGCGTGAAAAAGAATACTAAGTGTGAGGCTACGAAAAAGGGTAGTCTTAGTTTTACAGGCATTAGATTCAGATGCAAATAAAATTCTTGAAACAGCACCCATAGAAATATTCATAGCAGATATTCTTTTTATGAACTCTTAATAAAAAAGACCCGAGTCTGATGTGTTGACACCGAGATAGACAGATTCGCTTACTACCTCCAGCTGATTTTCTGCGTAGGAGAGTTTGTATTCACATGGCCCACCTCTGTGGTATACCATAATTTTTTGTTTTGCTTCGTTGACCGTTACAAAATTGCTCATACAGTATTGGGCAATAAGGTTAATTTTTGCTTGTAAGTCAGCCTGAGAGTAAGCAAATATGACTATGTCATCAGCGTAAGCGAGTAGAAAAAGTGACGTCAATACAACTTTTTGTAGGCCTGAAACCGGCCTGATTTGCTAGAAGAATGTTTACCTCGTTGACCTATGCAGTCAATCTCGTCCCGTTTTATACAACATAAATGTATGTATTTTGGCCCAGCTAGCTAGGACACTTTCCTCTGCCCAGACCCCGTAGAAAAGGCGCTTTAAGTACTGTATCCAATTTTCCGTAAGGTTTTTGAAAAATTTATTGGGAATCCCATCCTCGCACGGCGCTTTATTGCATTAACGTTTCAATAAAGAAGCTTTTATTTCATGAATTGACCGCTGCCCAAAAATCCTTAGGATTATTACAAGCCGCTAGTGAATTCAGCTGTGTATATTTGTATTGCCTCTTTTTGGAGCTCATTAACTCCAGAAAAGATTTTCTGATTTTTTATATATTACCCCCTCCGTATCGGCAAAACCCGATCTTTCAGACATTTAAAGATTGCCTAAGCATAAGGCGCGTGAATCTACACTCTTTATCATCCCAAGGCTTCTCTCCTATTTTAATTTTCTACTATATTCTGCAATAAGAATGAGTCTCTATTCACACTTGTATCCATCTGTATGAAATACGAAATATCAACGTGATATGGAAGATGGTCGGATGTCGTAGGCAATTGAAGTACTTCAAAATTAGAAATCAGGTCTATTGCGCTAATATTACACGCAACAAGATCGTTAAAACTCATACGCTGAACTCCAAGAAAAGTATAATTTCCTAGACAATCTTTGGCGAATCTCCCATTCAATATCATAGAGCTCATCACTCTCAAAAATTTAAACAAGGACCTGTCCCTTGCCTTGACTTCAGTGTCCAATGATCTTCGCTTATATAAGGCTGCAGAATTTTCGGAGAGGAGTAACCCTTCCAGGTCATTTAAGTTGCCGATACGAGCATTAAAATCGCATCCTAAAAACATCGGTAAATCTGGATAACCCGATATAACCCCGGAAAGGTCCTCCTCAAAAGCCTGCTCGAACAGCTTAGCATCCATGGATAGTATAAAATAAACATTAACCACAATAAATTGAAATGCCCTCCGCCAACATTTAATAAAAGTACATGTAGGAGAAATTAATAAAATTTTCCAAGTTAAATACAGCTTGGTTTATAAATTTGGCTAAGCCCCCACTAGGACGGCCAACTCTATTAAAACGTTTTGGATCACTTACAATAGCGGTTTGATCAGGGATCCAAATAGGGGATTCTAAATTCTTTAAAGTAACCCATGTTTTGCACAGGTAGATGGTGTCCGAGCTGAGTACGTAATTTGCGATATGAGAAAAATTCGAAAAGCCGTGAGTATTCCAGAAAAAAATTCAAAGATTGCTGCCTTTCGGAGATTAAGATATGAAATCCTGATTTGAGACTTCTTTTTCTGCTGCAACTTGCTAAACCGTACTAGGCCTAGTAGGTTTTTGACATTTAGACTGAGGCTTTTCTGGCTTTAAAGCAATTTTTCCTATAAAATAGTGCAGGGAGCTATTCGATCCATCCGTTATGCGCTTTTGTAGTGTTTTGGATTTGCTTCTTGACGAGGAGTGAGTTTTGGTCGAAATTGGTTCATTTCCCTTTTCATTTAGGAGGGATTCGAGCTCCGGGAAAGAGAACTGCCAGTCTTCCAGCATAATACTGCTACCCTTAATAAACACTTTGATACCTGCATTTTTTCACTTGGCGGGAGTGTAGCATAGGACTTTTCGCTCTTCGCTTTCCTCTGGTGATGTTTCAAGTGTGACAGAAAGGTTTAACTATTTGAAAGCAGCGCGTTTGTTGAGAACCTCCTGCTTCCATCTGCTAGAACTAAAACGCAGCAGGACGGGCCTACAGCCTTGTGTCCTCCCCAAATGATATATACTGTCAATGTTTGGCTCATTCAGTGAGAGACCAGCGCTTGTAAGATTATGGAGAACAAATGAGAAGAGGTCCCTGGTAGATTCCTCATAGTGCAATAGGTTGTGAATTAAAACATTGCATGGGCGGGCTTTTCGCTGACGAAAGTCAACCTGTGGCTTGAGTGAACTATACTTTTCATTTGATTCCTGCTTACTTTCTTTCAGCTTTTTATAATGTGCTTTGGATACGCTAAATTCGATCTTTAGAGCATCAAAGTTAGACTTCAATTGAGCTGTGTGAGTTTTCAGAAGTTTGACGTCCTATTTGGTTTCCTCTGTGTCGGCTTTGATGAAGTTTAAAAGTTTCAGCACATTTGAATCACCACTCACACGAACACAGCGTGCTAAGCCTGCACAAATCATCATACTACCTGAGGGGCAACGCGAAATTTATAAAGATGTCTGATGAAGACCAAAAGTTCCTAAAAACGACACAAAACTGTTCAGAATTATGATAGAAAATCACAAAAATTACTAAAAAAGCTTGTTTCAAAAGGAGTCACAGCACAAAACGAGCGCGATATAGCCAAAGAAAAAATTTAGCACTTGAGATTTGAAGTCAAATCAAGAAATTCATACGCAGTACAAGAGACATGTGTTGCTAACGCCGGTGCATCAGGTGAACTCTCGAATATTGAGTACTTCCAAATAAAATAAAAAACTCGGGCATTAAATTGTCAGGGGGCCTCGCCGTATTTGTTTGGGCATTTTTAATTTGGAATTTTTTCCAGTTTCTTGCGGAAATATTGAACTCATTTCATGGGCTATATTTTTGATTCGCCCATATTACTCTGTTTAACGAGTTATTGAATTTTAGTTCAGGAAGTATTACTGTACGGACTACTAGCATCTATAATTATAGCAGCAATGCCTCAATACGAAATAATCAGGTCCTAGAATTGTGTTAGTACACCTTCATGTGGACTGACTTAAACTCTCCTACCGCCTATGGTTACCAGCCTGGATCAGTAAGGTCAGCGGCATTAGTAACGCCCGTGGAAATCATTTAGTAATTCCTAAACAGATGCGTCAACCCCCTTGGGGTCAATTCCAATATTACTACCGCAAATCCAAGAACGAATATCAATACAGCTCTGGCAATGGTCTCGGTGTTAGAGTGCATGATGCCTCAACAGAGCACATACCACATTCCGCAGTTCAATGGAAAAACCTCTAGTGTTGAGGAGTTCCTCAATAATATTGCGAATGGTGCCGTATATATTACATAAACAAATGAGCCTGTGACAGTCTTAGGGACAAACGCTTTGATAAAGTGCATTATTCAATCGCACACCTGAAAGGCGATTTTCCCTTATGAAAAATTACCAGTTGTATTTTAAGAACATTGTAAACCTCTGTATGCGTCAACATGAGTCTGTTAGGTACTACGTCGATAAATTTTAAGGTCTTCTAAGCGTCTTTCGGAACACAGTTCAGGAGAAGTACACGAATGTTTATAACTTGGGGCTCGCGGATGAAACGAAGGAGAGCAATATTATAATAGGACCGGTGACAGATGCCGCGCTCGACGCATTCGTGAAGAGTCTTTCAGGTAAAATGTTCACCTTTGTAGAGACCTGGAACTCTGAAGATATCGTCGAGGCACTTGACTCTGCCCTAAATACTGAGGAAAGGCAGAAGCAACTGAAGAGGGCCAAGAGTCATCTATCCGCCTATCCTATCTTCCGACCAAGGGAGGAAGGCTACAACCAACCGTGTTTACCGAGCTCCTTTTTAAGATAAATGGAGAGGAAGGATAGAAGGGAAACGCAGGACACAGAAAGGACTCGTCGAAGTAAGGAACTGATAGATTATCTTCTCTCAGCTGCTGCGAAATGGCCTGGCCCACACGTCCTTACCCCCAGCAGTATCGCTATCCTTATCCGCCAGCGTCCCCCCTGTCACCCACATTTACCAGTACCCTCCTCATTTCCCTGCTTCCTCGTTTCCACATAGGTATCCCACGGATAACGGCACTAGAGCCAGCATCACCGGCCAATTTAAACTTACAATCGACACCTCGCTCGAACGCGGCAGGGAGTCAGCAGACCACACAGCTGCCTCTAAAACATGTTTACTTTTCGGAGAAAACCATAGGGTCCTACGAATAGGAACCAAAATGGATGGCTCTCCTGTCGTCACCTTAACAGCACCGAAGCTATCGAACTCAAAATGCAGCTTTCTAGTAGACGCAGGATCAGATGTAAACCTAATAAAGATTAAGAACCTGTAACTCGAATTAAAATATGAACCTGGCGAGGCCGTCTTGCTGACAGGGATTGAAGTGGAGACGATTTTAACCATAAGTCTGATATTATTTGGTGCTCCTGTCGAATTCCATATTGTAAATGATGATTTCCCAATATTCTCTGATGGGACCATTGGCAGGCCATATTCAGGAGAGGAGCAAGCCTAAATATCCTTCAGGCACAATACATTAGTGACCATCTCGGGCCCAATTAACCTAATTCCGGTTGTTGACCAAGAGTCTCAATCGGTCCGGGCATTGCTCAAGCATGAAATCAGACCCTTTCTCAGGATCTTGACAATTAGGGCAAAAAACAAGGTACTTTGTACTGAAAAATCTTAGTACTGTACTCAGGCGGCATAGCTGTCTCCTGTCATCAGGGAGTCTGACCCGCTCTCGCTATTAATGCTCCAGAGTAGGACGCCGAGTTAGAACCACCGGCTCAATAAGTCCTGTCCTATGATTTCTTCGACCTCCCGCTATTGAGTACGTTTTTCCCCGGATAGTGAGAACGATGCTATAACCCCTTCTCCCCCACTATTTCTACATTTGATGATTTCATCAAACGTACAATTCACTGTAATTTTAATTTTAATTCATAAGCAAATACATACGATACTTATGTTGGAAGATTTAATATTTGTGATCTCTTTCCACGCTTCTTTCGCCTTTTTAATTTCAATAATTTTGATAATAACGATTCACATCTTCACTGAAAGTTGCCAGGATGTAAACAGTTGACATTTGCGTGCACAGATAAGCACACGTATCATGTGCATAGTTTGAACATAATAAATTTCGAAAAAGCAGGGTCCCCTCAAGTGTTCTCAATATTAAGAGCATACTTGAGCTAAATGTTCGCAGAACCGCGACTCGAGTTTACCCCAACTTCGGAAAAACCTTCAGAATGATCACTGACGCATCGTTACACTTCGTCTGAGTTATGTTGACCCAATAAAAGAAGGAATAGATATGCTTGTGGCGTATTGGTCCATGGCTATGAACAGCTGTCAAGAAAAATATCCTAAGGAAGAGCAGGAATTCTTAGTCATCGTTTAATCGCTTGTTCAATTCCGGCCCTACTTATATGGTCACGAGTTCATACTCGCTTGCGACCACGAACCAGGGTCTTCTTAGCCCAGTATAAGAAATAAACAAGCTCAGTATCTTGTTAAATCGAAGACCAGGGAATCGTCACCAAGGGTATTAGTTCTCACACAAACAGGAGCTTCCCAGGGTCGTTCTAAAGAGGAAAAATTGACCCCAGGTATTTCCAACAAAGAAGGACAACCGACTCAAACTCGAAAGCCCCCTCTAAGGGAAGAGCTAAACCAACAGTAGAGAGGAACCGCATTTAAGGCCACCAAAACGAAAGCAGTTATCTACTAACCGCCTGAGGCTGCAGACACACGATTGCTGAGAAAACGAGGAAGGCCAAGAAAAATTCGGATTCTGATGAATCGAATGCAACCAATACGCTCTCAGAGAATAATCCCTCCTCTAGAATTAGAGGAAAGCTCTGTAGGTAAGCGGTTGGCAAGAGAAAGGGGGAAACTAAAGCACCGATCACGAAAAGTGAATTCTCTACCGAACAATGCTCGGATGATGAAGATTTTGACCCCTCAGACCCACCTGTGTTTCGCAAAAATCTCACAGTGTGTTACACAGCCTTGAACCCTCATGCATCACTAAGAACAATCATTCTGCCCCCAAGAGTGCATCCCCGGGGATCAGAAACCAGAAGCCTTCATTCTCTCCTCTACAAGATACCTTCGTGGATGTGTATGTCGATGGAGCATGTATTTACCATAAAAGTAAAGAACCAAAAGCCGGAATAGGAGTCTAGTTCGGACTGAATCACCCCCTGAACGTATCTCAGCGCAGTGGAGGCCGACAGACTAAGAACTCAGCGCTAATTAGGGCCGCGACTATAGCAGCTAAAAGGGCACATGAGGCTGGAATTAAGGAGCTAAGGATAACAACTGACTCTCAGGTTCTAGTCTGCAACACCACCGAATGGATCCCTGAATAGGTATCAAATCATTTGGAGAACTACAAGAACAAGCTAGTTAAAATCCGAACAGAACTAGAGAAGGTGAAGGCCACCATGGAGCCTTTACAAGTAATTTTGGAACACATCCCAAGTTTAAAGGAAGGCTTTCAAAAATCCTTCGCACAATATAATGCCCAAGCCTCATTTTCTTAAGATCACAAGGCATTGGAGGAGAGCCATAAAATCCTCTGTACTTAAGTTTTCGACGGGGAGCAAGACGAGAAGTTGCTTAAGAAATAGGAACTCCTCGACCCGTGCGTCGAGTAGAACGACATCTTGATGATGATGATTTTTTTTAACGAGGGCTGGTGAAAAATGTTCAAAAACACACCAGGAAGGGTCCGCACTTCCTAGTAGCGTGGAGATCTTAAATAACATCGTCACAGTGACCCCAAAGTACATAAGAAGATATGTAAAATGAGGTCACTATACCGATGCTACCAAGGGACCCACTAAAAGACACCACCCTTTTTCCTTGGCGAATTCCCATCCGAGACCGCTTTCGCATTACTTCAGGGGGGAGCCGTTTTCTTGCCTTGTAAGGCTTTTACTGGTTTTCTGTGTTAGTCCGCCACTTGTCTCAATCAAGATGTACGCATCGTCCTCAGTAGTGCTGATGTTCTGCACATCGGGCTCGTCAGCCTTCGACATCCTGATTGGGGTTGTTAGTTGGGCTGACTCTGTGCTCTAATATCTTGTTATTCGTGGGATTGTTTTGTTTGATGTCCCGACCGTGATGTTACGCATCGTCCTCAGTAACACGGCAATGTCGTGTAACGGGCTCGTCGGCCTTCGAACATCTTGGCGGGGCAAGGTTGTCTGTAGCTTTTCAATCGCTCCTCCCCCTAGCTGTGCGCATCGTCTTCATCAGTGGTACTGTTGTCCCACATCGGGCTCGTCGATCTTCGACAGTTTAGGGTTTAGTTGATTCACTCAATCATTCAGTTGCCCTTCTTCCTTTTTTTTCGAAGGATGATTTCGACGAAGGTAGCTACCTTGTCCCATTGATTCTCGTTTTGTATCATTTTATCGATAACATTTTCCGGCGTAATTGCTCCCACCTCGCTTTCTAGCCTGTGTCTTAATTCGGCCCATTGCTCGCACTCAAAGAAAGTGTGGTTCGCCTTATCAATTGTCTCCTCGCAGTAGCCGCATTTTCCACTTCTTACTTTCATTCTCTTGTACAGATAAGATCGGAAGTACCCATGTCTTGAGAGAAACTGCGTCAAATAGTAGTTAGTTTCTCCGTGATTGCGGTCTAACCATGTGTTGACTTGCGGGATCAACCTTGCGGTCGATCTCGCTCGTTGATCGTTACTCCAGCGTTGTTGCCATCGTTCTAGGGCGGCTGCTCTGGATTCAGATTTCGCTGTTGCTTTGGTCATGCACTAACCTTGTTTTCGTTCAATCGTTGGGGACCATGAGCCCAGTATACACACATCAGGCATATATACATAATATACATACACGTGACATGCACACACGGGCGCACAGCCCACAAGGAACGAAGGTGAGTGTGGGACTTACCAAAAAGCACATATCCACTAAACCTTAACTCCTTACCTGCCAACCGATGCTCATGGAACCGCTTACGCATTACTTCGGGATCATAGGGATAAGGCCTATTCGTCGTACTTCGGCGCCACCATTTTTGCCAGCTTGGTCTTCTCCTTCATGCAGTTTTTTCCTCCCTCCAGGGTTACGCGTCGTCCTCTGTAGAGGAGGTAGATGTCTCTTCTCGGGCTAACCGGCCTTCGACCCTGTGAGAAACTCTCTTGTCCTGCAATCACACAATAGAAACAATGAAAACAAAAGCTTTTTATATCGTCTTCGAACCAAGAGGTTACGCGTCGTCCTCAGCAGTACGAAGCTGTCGTGCATCGGGCTCGTCAGCATTCGAACATCTTGGGTGGGTGAGGCTGAATTTGGCTAACGGTTTTAGGCATTCATTTGCCCCTCTTCTTTCCTCTTACGAAGGATGGCTTCAACGTAGATGGAAACCTTGTCCCTCCATTCCGCTTTTCGCAACATCAGTCCAACAATATTATCAGGCGTCACGTCTCCGATCTCGCTCTCCAGCCGATGTTTGAGATCGGCCCAGCGGTCACACTCAAAGAAGGTGTGATTTGCATTATCTTCTTCCGCCTCGCAGTATCCACATTTAGGGCTGCTCACTTTGTTTCTCTTGTGTAGGTATGATCGGAAGTACCCATGTCCTGAGAGAAATGGCGTTAAATAGTAACTCGTTTCTCCATAGGTGCGATCCAGCCATGTGTTTAGCTGCGGTATCAGCCTTGCTGTTCATCTTCCGCGATGATCACTATCCCACGGTTGTTGCCATTTTTCTAAAGAAAGCGCTCTGGCTTCCGCTTTAGCTATGTGCTTGCCCACTTCTGGTGTTCTTTCGAATACCAGCTTCTTCTCCTGTGCCATCAAATCAATCGGCAACACGCCTGCGATCACTATTATCGCCGGTTCTGAAACCGTACGATACGACTACGCGATTCTTAAGGCTCCCTTTTGCTGAACCGCTGCCAGCCGTCTCCGGTAGGTCTTCTTTTTAAGTGCGTTCACTCATATCTCTGCTCCGTAAAGCATAATGGACTGAGCCACTGACATTAGCAGTCGCCTTTTGCATGGTCTTGGCCCATTTACATTAGCCACAAGCCTGCTTAGGGCCGACGTTACTGCTGATGCTTTGTCTGCCGCCTGTCTTACCTGTTGCCAATAATTCAACTTTGTGTCCATGTATAGGCCCAAGTGTTTAATTGTCGATTTCGTTTGGATTTCATCTGAGCCAACCTGCATTGGTACCACAGTTGGTATATGCTTTTTTGTGATCAACACCAACTCGGTTTTTTCCATAGCTAGATCGAGCCCATGGTCCTCCATCCATCTCGTTACCCTTCGCATGACTTGGTTCAGCTTCCACTGGATCTGCTCCACGTTCCGTGCGACAATCCCTGCCATGATGTCATCCGCGTATCTAGACGGATATGTCCCGTCCGGCAGATCTATTCGAAGAATCCCATCATATGAGAAGTTCCAGAGGTCAGGTCCTAGGATCGACCGCTGCGTAGCTCCAACCGTTACCGCTCTTTCCTTTGGACCTTCGGTGGTATTTTACACCAGAACTCTCTCGCTCAAATAACTTTTGAGTATTCGGAAAAGGTAATTTGGTACCCGGAACTCTTTTAGTGCTTTTACCATATCGTCCCATCTGGCCGAGTTAAATGCGTTTTTAACATCTAACGTGGCCAGCAGAACGAGTTTTCTGGTTGCATGATTTCCCTGCTGAGTCTGGTTAACTGTATCCGCTATTTCACGAATATCGTGTACCGTGGAGCGTCCTCTCCTAAACCCATATGGTCTCTCAGACAGATCTCCCGCTGCCTGTATGGCTGTCGTGAGACGAGGTTTCAATAATTTTTCTAATAGTTTGCCTGCTGTGTTTAGCATACACAGCGGTCTATATGCTCCTGGTGATTTCGGATCCCCCTTATTTTTGCTGATAAGCACCAATCACTGCATCCTGCATTGCTTGTGAAAAATTCCCACTTTTAGGCTGCAGTTGTACATATCAAGTAGGGCCTGCGGGTTGGTGCAAGCTACTACTTTTAGTGCCTCTACTGGTATGCCATCGGGTCCTGGTGCCTTCCTGTTTTGCAGGGAGCGCACTGCTATCATGAGCTCCTCTTCGCTGAAAAGAGGCACCTCGGTGTCCTGTTTTTCGTCGGTTTCCCTCACCCTTATAGGATGATTAGGGAAGAGACTATCAACTATAGTCTTTTTTCACTTTCGACTAAGGGTTTCAGAAATTCTCCTACTTCTGTTATCACTCGAGATAATTTGGCTTCGTCTATTTTAGAGACATTCCAACCAACTCGATTGTCTTGATATGGGTTAGCTTTTGTTTTTTCACTCACTTCCAGGTAGATATACTGGTGATCACTCCCAGTATAGTCACTTGGTACTTTCCAGTTTTTAACGAGGGAGCACAATCGTTCCGTAGCAAAGGTGATGTCCAAATCGAACTTTGGGGACCACGAGCCCAGTATATGCACGTCACGTATATATACATATGCGTTAGATGCACACATGGGCGCATAGTCCACAAGAAACGAAGATGAGTGTGGGACTTACCAAAAAGGCACCTACGCACTAAAACCTTAACTCCTTTACCTGCCAACCGATGCTCCCGGGATCGCTTTCGCATTATTTCGGGAGCATAGAGATATGACCAGTTCGCCGTACCTCGGCGCGACCATTCTTGCCAGCTTGGCCTTCTTGAAGCAGATGATTCTCCCTCCAGGGGTACGCATCGTCCTCAGTAGCATGACGGCGTCGTGCAACGGGCTCGTCGGCTTTCGATCATCTTTGTTGTTTATGGTTTGCTCTCACTTTTACGGCTATTGTTCCATCTCGTCAGTTTCAGCCTTCTTCTGTCACAGAATTGTTTCAACGTAAGCTGCCACTGCTTCCCACGTCTCCTCCCTTCGTAGCATCTCTTCTATTACACTCTCCGGTGTAAGGTATCCTACTTCTCTTTCGAGCCTATTCCTCTGCTCAACCCATCGTTCGCATTTGAAATAGGTGTGCTCTGCGTCATCTGAATCGGCTTCACAGTACACACACTTTGGATTCTGTACCTTGTTGATTTTCTGTAGGTAAGCTTGAAAATATCCGTGCCCCGAAAGAAATTGTGTGAGATAATAGTTTACCTCACCATGGTTTCGGTTGATCCACGCATCTATTTCACGTATTAATCTAAAGGTCCATTTACCCCTAGTTTCCGCATTCCATCTTGTCTGCTATTTCTGTATAGCTTGTGCTCTGGCTTCTCTTTTGGCCTCAAACTTCGACTCCGTACAGAAGGATAGAGTGCGTAACTGACATTAAGAGATGTCGCTTGCTTGGTTTTGGACCTCCTACATTTGCCATTAAACGACTTAGATTTATCGTAACCGTGCATGCCTTGTCATCCGCTCGTTTAATGTGCTCCCAAAAGGTGAGCTTATTATCGAGCAAGATTCCAAGGTGTTTTGCTACCTTTTGTGTCTGTACTTCCTCGGTTCCCACCTGCA
>NC_046661.1:50007697-50028540 GCF_010883055.1 Belonocnema kinseyi | reverse complement strand
CACTGCTTAGGAAAGGTTCCCATCTTGAGGCAGCTGTTGTACATATTTAGCATCATCCTGGGGCTTATATGTACAGTTACTTTTATAGCCTCTACTGGGATGTCATCCGGTCCTGGTGCCTTCTTGTTTTGCAGGAATCTTGCAGCTTCAACAAGCTCCATCTCGGTGAGGAGCGGCATATCCTGTGTCAGTATATTTGTGTCTTTCTCCTCCCGCAGTTGGTGTGTGGGGAAGAGCGTGTTCACAATACGTGCCATTTTTTTCGGTATCACGCGGACCCATTGAGGTAGGCCTTCCAAGTTTGCAAGTAACAATCTTGTAACCTAAGCCCCAAGGATCGTTATCCACCTCATCTTTGATGTTTTCCCACCCAAGGATCTTGCTTCTTTTGATTGCTTTTCCGAATTCCTTCTTAACTGCTTTGAAGGCTGCAATTTTCAGGGCTGCTTCGTCTGGTCGTTTTTTCTTCAAACGCTGGGCTCTACGACTTAGGACAAAGCATTCCCTTCTGCGATTTGCGATCTAGTCTGACCACCAATAGGCTGGACGTCGATTGTCGTGTTATCTTGTTTTGGGCATAGATGCGTCACATGCTTTGCGTATCACCTGCATCGTGGCGTCAACAACGTCTAATGGGTCTTCCTGAGCCATTGCAGCTACTGCCTCCTGTCCGCTGGTGAGCGTTGTTGCCATCTTCTGGTTTTCTGTTACCAGAGATATGTCTGGGACAGTTTCTCTTTGTACAGGGCGTCGGAAAGTTGTCTCTCCTGTATTCATAACGACAAGGCCCCTTCTTGAGGCCATCTCCATTACTCTTTTGCCTCTGGCGTCCATATAGGTCATTCCCTACTCTAGAGCTTTTGCGTTGAAGTCTCCAGCAAACACCGTGTCTCCTTGAGTATCAATCAGCATATCTTCGATGTTCGCCAGTTTCGCCACGAAGTCCTTGATGGGCTCGTTTGGGGTAAGGTAACAAATCACAAAAGTGATCTTGCGACTCTTAATCCAAACATATCCCTCGCCGGTTCCGTGACTTTCCACTGGTACCTCGTTTGTGTTTGTCACCCATATCGCAGCCGTACCATGCATGTCGGAAAACCATGTATTACTTGACCTGTTTTGATACTGTTCGCTCAATATCAGCAAATCAGCCTTCTCATCGTACACCAGTTGTGTTAGAAGATTGTTTGCATCTTTGCTTCAATTAAGTTTTGATTGCAGTACGTTTATCATCTTCGGATTTTTTCTCTAGCTCGCTCTAGAGCTTCACGGAATATCAAGCACTTTCCTGAGCCCAGCATATGGTTTGCTGGCTCTGTGTCCGTACCTGACTCGGAGCACAGAATGCAGTGTAGCTCCTCCGTGCAGGTAGCCGCCCTGTGTCCATTTTTGCCACATTTGTAGCACACGGAAGTGCTGTCGGGTCCTTTACAGTCCGGAGCACTCCCAGTGGGCCGCAGCGGGGATGATGATGATTTTTTTTTCTTTTTGTTTTTACGAGCGTTGGTGAAAAATGTTCAAAAACACACCAGGAAGGGTCCGTACTTCCTGGTAGTGTGGGGATCTTAAATAGCATCGTCACAGTGACCCCAATATATATAAGAAAATATACATACTAAGACCACTGCGAATTCCCCTTCGGGACCGCTTTTGCATTACTTCAGGGGGAGCCGTTCTCTTGCCTTGTAAGGCTTCTAGTGGTTTCCTGTGTTAAACCTCCGCCACTTGTCCCCATCAAGATGTACGCATCGTTCTCAGTAGTGCTGATGTTCTGCACATCGGGCTCGTCGGCCTTCGACATTCTGACTGGGGTTGTTAGTTGGGCTGACTCTATGCTCTAATATCTTGTTATTCTTGGGTCACGTTGGGGCTCCTATGGAACACTTCCTTCTTCTCTAGTGCTTGTAGATCGATCGATATCGTCCCCGCAATCACTAGGATCGCTGGTTCCGATACCGTTCGATAGGAGCACGCAATTTCTATTATCTATCCATATTCCGAGATGTCTAATAGCTGTTTTGGCTGCTATCTCTGACAATCCAATCTGCATCGCTGATTTGTGGAATAGTCCAGTTCTCAGACAGCAGTTCATCATGTTGAGCAGCATCTGTGGACAGAAGCGTGCTACAACTTTCAGCACTTCCGCTGATATCCCGTCGGGTCCTGGCGCTTTCCTGTTTTGTAGGGAAGCCGTAGTTGCTAGTAGTTCTGCCTCGCTGAAGAGTGGTACATCTATTGTTACGGTTCTGCACGTCCACAGTATTCCTCATTGTTTCCACTCCCATTGATGCACTTGCTGAGAGGGCCCCGAGCTTCCGGGTCACAATTTTGTAACCTAGACCCCAAAGTTCATCATCCACTTCCTGGCGCAAGTTTCCCTAGTTCTGGCGTTTGCCTTTCTGGATAGCCTTGCCCAGTTTTTTCTTGGCTAGCTTGTACTCTATTACGCCTTTTGCCCTCTTTCTTGTCGCTGTTCGTCTGCGTTTAAGGCATTCTTTCCGGAGTTTAGCAATTTCCTCGTTCCACCAATAGGCCGATGTTCTGCTTCTGTTCCCCTTCTTCCTAGGCATCGAGGCGTCACAGGCTTCGTTGATTATCTGCATGGTAGCTTCCACTAATTCTTCCTCTCCGATGACAGTTTTCTCTTATAGGCATTCTTGTCCTCTGGCAATCGTCAGGGATAATTTCCCAACGTCCATTTTAGCTGCATTCCACCTTTTGGGATTGCGATGCTGTATTCTGTTTTTAGCTTTCCTTTTATGTTGAACCGTATATACTGGTGGTCGCTTCCCGTAAAGCCCTCTAGGACCTCCCAGTTCTCTATAAGGGGGGCCAATCACTCCGAGGCTAGAGTGATGTCTGTGATCGTACCTACGTTTCCTGTTCGTCTAAAAGTTGGCGTTTTGCCTGTATTCATGACCAACAGGGCCCGCCTAGCTACCATCTCCTAGATGCGCTTCCCTCGCGGGTCCGTTCTGGGCATTCCCCATTCTACCGCTTTAGTGTTGAAATCTCCTGCAACTATCACTCCTCCCTCTGTTTGTTGGACGAGGTATTCTAGTAGATCCAGTTTTCCTTGGAATTGCAGGATGCTCTCATTAGGTGTGAGGTAACAGTTCATGTACGTGATACCTTTGCTCTTAACCCAGACGTATCCGTCCCCAGAGCCATGATCTTCAATCGGGATTGCCGCTAGGTTTCGTACTCATATAGCTTCTGTTCCAAGGTTGTCTGAGAACCATGTTGTTGTATACTGATCCATGTACTGCTCATTGATAATGAACAAACCAACCTTCCCTTCCCGAGCTGAGTGTTCGAGAAGATCATGCGCTAATTTGCTTCTGTGCATATTAGCTTGGATGATTATCGTCATGTGCGCTTCCGTTTTAAGTTATCTAGTGCCTGCCTAAAGACAGTTCACCCACCCGATCCTGGTATGTGGTTGAGTTTTTCCGGATGTCCGCCTAAGCCACATCTGTAACAGAGGCCGCTGCGGTCCGGTCCTTTGCAGTCTCTTGACTGGTGACCATAACCTAGACACCTGAAGCATCGGTCGATGCTTATTCTATTTCTCACCCTGCTATTAATCCATCCCACTTTAATGCGGGCTGTCTCCAACAGTTGGCTTGCGGCTTTCTCGCCGACCTCGACTATGGCCAAGACCTGCTCTCTTCTGTTGGGCCTGGTTACCGAGACCTTTGCATCTCCCAGTTTATCGCCAAGATCTCTTTTTAGTGCGATTTCCACATCCTCCTTGGTTGTAACACAGTCGAGATCTCGAAGTTTAAGAGTTACTTTAGGAACCAAGTTCTTCATAGTTCCCATCTCGCCTAGGTGCTTTTCCAACGCCTCCCCAAAGGCCGCAGCGTTTTTTGTTTCCATCTTAAGTTCTATCAGGACATCTCCGTTGCGTGTTCGATGAATCGACCAGATGTGGGCTTCGGACTCTTCAGGTGTCATCTTGGCCTTGATGTCTCCCAACACTTCCGCGTATGTCTTCCCTGGCGCCAGTTTTATTAAAACTGCTTCCCGTCGCTGTCTCCTGTCAGTTTTCCGTTGTGACTTCTTCTTCATAGTCACTTCTTTTGACCTTCTCTGATTCTCCTTTCCCTCGTCTGACTGCGATTTACCCAATATTTCTGACTTATTCTTCTTTCTTGTCACGTCCGTCCATTCTCCTGGCGACGCCAGGTCATTCTTCCTCTTGCCCATTCGATTTGCACCCTGGTTTTCCGCTGGGCTTGAAGCTGTCCTCTTGCTGCTACTACGCCTCGGTGTACTTAAACTTCTATAAGCCTGTTTCCCCGAAAGGCTTAAGATGCTTGGTTGCAACCTTCCCTGACGATGAGCTAGCTTGCGCCGACTTCGTCGGATTTCGCTCCTCTTGCAGTTCTTCTATGGTTTCTATCAACTTTGGGATACCAGACTTGATATCCGTGTTGACATTTTTCTGCTGTTTAGCTGGTTGATCCATGATAGCCAATAGGGCTAGCATTTCTGTCAGCAGGCGGTCAATTTTTGATCCTGTTCTGTCTGTGTCCGCTTGATCTGCGAGAATCTTCTCCTTCAGCGCCATTTCCTTCGCTCGGCCAGAACTCTCTTCTTTTTCATTCTTGTTTATGTTTTGGGGGGTTGTGGGTGCCATGAAATACTGTCGCCAGCGCAACGTGCGTGGAGGGGCGGGCCGAAATAGCTGGGAACGGGTATACCGTTGAACCTAAATCCTACCCCTTTTCTCTGGGGCTCAGCCTTCGCTTAACCAGTCCCGGAAAACACGGACGGACTGGAAATCGCCCGGGGCACTGCAGATTCCGACATCTGCAGCCACCACGCACTCCCTGATCAAGGCCCGAAGGGGCTGGCTCCTGATCACATGCTGCGGCTAACATGTCGGTAGTGCAAGCACACATCAGCTCCTCGCAACCCAAGAGGGTCAGGCGAGCGTGACTCGGAGCACTCCCAGGAGGCCGCAGCGGGGAACAATCGTGGGTTTTTTTCTCGTTGTCTCCTTCACCCAGTGTGTTTGGTCCGCGAGACGTATTTTATTTGGCCTTACCCTCTGTTACCAGCGAGCATTCCCCTATCCGCCACCTGGGGACGCGCCAAGTAGGGATATCACCTCCCCTCCACCACAGTTAACTGTGGTGATTCTTGGATGATGATGATGATTGATTGATTGATTGATTAATTGATTGATTGATTAATTGATTGAGTGATTGATTGATTGATTGAGTGATTGATTGATTGATTGATGTTGTTTGAATTTTTCAGACGATACAACATAAGTCTGCAGGAATTGCAAATGACGTGAGGAACCCGTTTCGCATCTTGGTGCAGCAATTTACGGTCAAAACACTTTTCGTAAAGACTTTCACTTCCTCGTCGATTGATTTTCGCAAACTGCTCACTTTATATTTACTGAAAATGTAACAGAATGAATCTGAGCTATTCTTGCAGGCATGCGATTGAGAAATGCTTGCGGTTTTTTTCCTTGTAGCATAAGACTCTACACAAACCAAGTAATTCATTGATGAAGAGCTACGGTTGCATGATGACGACGTCGGAGAGCCTGCTTTCCCACCCTGACCAGACGCCGATACTGGGGTTTTTCCCTGCATCATAATACACTTTTTACCTGTGTCTGCCATGACGGCATGAACGCCGTTTACCCAGGGACTCAGCCAATGTGGATCCGTTGCTCACCATCACCACGTGGAAGTGCACTAGTTACGGACACAGACGAATAATGCTAACAACAAGCGGTTACGAAACTCCAGACATTTACTGCTATTAATGTCAAAATATGAAAGTACGCAAGAACAGGGTTGCCAGCGTAATCGGTTAGGTTAGGTCAGGTTAGGTTAGGCTAGGTTAAAGTTATTTCTAGGTTAGGCTCGAGTTGACCCATTCGATGTAGCACACATTTGCTACTGGGAAAATATGCTTCCAGAGCTTTACGTGTAGTTCAATAAAATTCTGTTAATTCAAGTTAGGTGAGGTCAGGTTCTGTTGGGTTAAGTTATGTTAAATAAGTTAATATCAGGCAAGGGTTGATCCTTCATAGTTGTCGACATGTTTTTGAAGAGAAAATTTGCATCACTGGCATTATTTTGAAATTTATTTGCCTCAGTGCATGATTTCTCGTCATTTTTTGAGGTTATGGCCCAACAATGACGTGATGGGTGATTTTTGATACCGAATTTGAATTGAGCGCCCCAAAATCTATAGGAATACGTGTGTATTGTTACCAGATCCGCACACTCTTTTTTGTGTGGCTGTGTTATTGATCACCCCTAATCTTTATAAAAACAACCACCGTATTTATATCCTAATACAAACCTACAGACTGATGCCAAATGTTGTATAGTAGATTAAATGTTCAAACTGATGTCCTCTTGATTTTTGTGCTTTTTCATTATTTTCCCATGTCATATCAATCGCTTTTGTAAAATGTATTCTTATATAAAAAACAATACGCCTTAATAAAAACACGTATTTAAAAAAGGCGATATCTACATGGATGGAACTTACTTATACTTTATTAGGCTTTTTTTGGGCTGTATTGTCAATTTTTAGGCTCAACTACGTTTTATGAAAAATCAAATTTCGAGTGATGGTGCTGGCCTGAATCAAGCCAGTCCCTCAACAAAATAGAAAATAAAATAAAAACATCGTACACGTCAGAATTTTGGGCTTTTTTGGGTCTTGAACGCAACAAGAACTAATTTCCAAAAACCACCCCTATGAAAAGTAAAACTATCCACTATATTAAAACTCAAATTTGAAAATTGGACAGAACTTTGGGCTTATTTTGGGTTCCCAAATTTAAAACAGTCCAAAAAATTACAATATTAAAAAAAAACCACCCCCTTGCGAAAAATACAATATGCAAAACTAAAAATGCACCAGATTTTGGGCTTATTTTGGGCTCTCGAATGCACCAAATAAAAATTCAGAAAAACCGCCGCTATGTACAAAAACACTAACCCATTAGTAAAAAATGGAACCTCGATGTTGGCCTTTTTGACGAGCCCAAAAATCAGAGACTCCATTGACACTGAAAAACTTACGAAAAGATTATTTTTTAACAAAGCTATATCTCCGTGGTAGAGAGGGTATCATTATAGACGTCAAGGGTTGAAGCCCGAAAATCGAAGACTCCATTGACCCTGAAAAATTCTCAAATATATTACTTTTGACAATGCCATATCTACGTGGTAGAAAGGGGTTGATATTAGATGCTAAGGGTTGGAGCCCAATAAATCGGACTAGGTATTTTCGAGGAGCCAAAAATTGGAGACTCCATTGACACCGAAAAAATCTTAAAAAGATTATTTTTATACAATTTCATATATACGTAGTAGAGAGGGGTTGATTTTACGCGCTAAGGGTTAAAGCCCAAAAGTCAAAGTGGGTATTTTGAATGGTCTAAAAAACCAGAGACTCCATAGACACTAGACAATTCTCAAAAAGATTATATTTTGACAAAGTTATATCTACGCGGTAGAGAGGGGTTGATTCTAGACGTTAAGGGTTGTATGCAAATATCCGAGAGAATATTTTCGAGCAGCGCAAAAATAAGGCAGCTAATCCAGGCGCCCATCCGAATAGTTTTATAATAATAAAAACATAATTTTTACATACATTTATATTTTTATAATTGTTTTCTTTTAAATTAAAATGGATAAGGGGCAAGGGGGGGTACATCATGTGGGTGGCCCATCAGATCGAGTGCGCCTAATTTTAATTTCGTGAAGAGGTGCGCCCGACAGAGGGTTATGACTTGGCGCCCAAAAATCGAAGTGGGTATTTTCGAGAAGTCAAAAAATCACAGACCTCATTGACACTAAAAAATTATGAAAAAGATTATGCTTTTACAATTAAATATTTACGTGGTAGAGAGAGGTTGATTTTAGACGTTAATGGTTGGTTCCCAAATATCAGAGAGGACCTTTGGAGGAGCACAAAAATCAGAGACTCCATTGACACTGGAAAAATTTAAAATGATTATGTTTTGACAAAGCCATATCTACGTGGTGGAGAGGGGTCGATTTCAGAAGTTAAGGGTTGAAGCCCAGAAATCCATTGACAATGGAAAATTCCCAAAAAGATTATTTTTTACAATTTTATATCCACCTAGTAGAAAGGGTTGATTTTAGATGCTAAGGGTTGGTGCCCAAAAATGTAAGTGGTAATTTGCAAGCAACCCAAAGATCAGAGACTCCATTGACAGTGGAAAATTCTCAAAAAGATTATTTTTTTAGAATTTCAGTTATACGCGGTAGAGGGTGGTTGATTTTAGACGCTAAGGGTTGGAGCCCAAAAATCGGACCAGCTATTTTCGAGGAGCCAAAAATTAGAGACTCCATTGGCACCAGAAAATTCCTGAAAAGATTATTTTTATACAATGTTATATCTACGTAGTAGAGAGCGCTTGATTTTAGACGCTAAGGGTGAGAGCCCAAAAATATAAGTAGGTATTTTCAAAGAGCTCAAAAACAAGAGACTACATTGACACTGGAAAATTCTCAAAAAGTTTATGTTTTGACAAAGTTATATCTACGCGGTGCAGAGGGGTTGATTCTAGACGTTAAGGGTTGTATCGCGAATGTCGGAGAGAAAGTTTTCGAGGAGCAAAAATTCAGAGACTCTAATGACACTAAAACATTATCAAAAAGATTAATGTTTTTACAATTTAATATCTACGTGATAGAGAGGGTTTGACTTTAGACATTGAGGGTTCGCGCCCAAAAATCGGAGTAGGTACTTTCGACGAGTACAAAAGTCAGAGACTACATTGACATTGAAAAATTTTTCAAAAGATTATTTTTTTACCATCTGATATCCACGTGGTAGAGAGTTTATTTTTTTATAATTTAATATCTATGTTATAGAGAGAGGTTGATTTCACACCTTAAGGGCTAAAGCCCAAAAATTGGAATAGGCTTTCTTAGGAGTCCAAAAATCAGACTCCAATGACACTGGGAAATTGTGAAAAAGATTAGATTTTTAAAATTTCAAATCTACGTCGCAGCGAGGGCTTGATTTTAGACATTAAGGTATGGTGTTCGAAATTGAGACTGGGTATTTTCGAGGAATCCGAAAATTTAAGACTCCAATGAAACGTACAAATTAAAAAAATATTATTTTTTGCAATTTTATATCTACGTGGTAGAGAGGGGGCTGATCTTAGACTTCAAGGGTTGAAGCTCAAAAATTGAAGAGAATATTTTCGAGAAACCCAAGCATCAGAGACTATTGACATTGGAAAATCTTTGAAAAGATTGTTGTTTTACAATTTCATATTGACGTGGTCGAGAGGAGTTGATCTTAGATGTTAAGGGTTGGAGTCAAAAAATCGGAGGGCGTATATTCGAGGAACCCAAAAATCAGAGATTCCATTGACACTGAAAAATTCTCAATAGAAAATTTTCTTAAAATTTCATATCCACGTGATAGTAAGGGGTTGATTTTAGACCATAAGGGTTGGAGCCTAAGAATCGCAGTAGCTATTTTCGTGAAGCACTAAAATTAGAGACCCCACTGACACTCGCAAATTTTTAAAAAGATTATTTTTGACGAAGTCAAATCTACGTGCTAGAGAGGCGTTGATTTTAGACTTTAAGAGTTGGGGCCCAAAAATAAGAGAAGGTATTTTAGAGGAGCCCAAAAATCAGAGACTCCATTGACACTAAAAAATTCTCAAAAAGATGATGTACTTACAATTTTATATCTACGTGATCGACAGTGGTTGATTTTAGGCATGAAGTGTTGGAGCCCAAAAGTCGGAGAGAGTATTTTCGAGGAACGCAAAAAACAGAGACATCATTGACATTAAAAAATAGTAAAAAAGATTGTTTTTTACAATTTTATACCTACGTTGTAGAGAGGTGTTAATTTTGAACGTTAAGTGTTAGATCCCAGATATCAAAGAAGATATTTTAAAGGGTCTCAAAGATCAGAGACTCCATTGACACTGAAAAATTATCAAAAAAATTATTTTTTGGCATAATCATATGTACGTGGTGAAGAGGGATTGATATTAGACGTTAAATATTGGATCGCAAATATCGCAGATGATATTTCCGACAAGGACAAAATTCAGAGACTCCATTGACACTTGAAAATTCTCAACAAGATTATTTTCGGAAAAAGTCATATCTATGTGGTAGAGAGGGGTTGATTTTAAATGTTGAGTGTTGGAGCACAAAAATCGGAGTGGGTTTTTTAAGAGGAGATGAAAAATCAGAGACTCCATTGACAATGAAAACTTTCCAAAAAGATGAATTTTTTACAATTTTATATCTAAGTGGTAGATAGGGGTTGGTTTTGGACGTCAACGGTTGAAGCTTAAAAATCGAAGAGAGTATTATCGAGGAGCCCAAAATTTAGAGACTTAATTGACACTAAAATGTTCTCAAAAAGATTATTTTTTACAATTTTATATCTACATAAAGAGAGGTGCTGATTTTAGGCCTTGAGGGTTGCTATCCAAAAATTAGAGACGGTATTATCGAGGAGCCCAATAATCGTTATCTTTATTAACAGTGAGAAAATTCTCAAAAAGGTCATTCTTTGATAAATTCATATATACTTGGTGGAGACGGGTTGATTTTATACGTTAAGGGTTGGAGCCAAAAAATCGGAGTGGGTATTTTCAAGAAGGTCGAAAATCGTAGGCTTTATTGGCACTAAAAAATTCTCAAAAAGATTGTTTTGTGGCAATTTTATATCTACGAGGTATAGTTGGTTTGATTTTAGAGTTTAAGTATTGGAGCCCAAAAGTCGGAGTTGTTCTTTTCGAGGAGCCCAAAAATCAGAGACACTATTGACAATGGAAAAATCTTGAAAAGGTTATTTTTTCACAAAGTCATATCTTCATGGTAGAGAGGTTTTGATTGTAGACGTTAGGGATTGAAACCCAAAATCGAAGTGAATATTTTCGAAGAGCCCAAAAACCAGTGACCTTATTTATAATGGAAAATTCGTAAAAAATATTTTTTTACTATTTCATATCTACGTGGTAGAGGGAGGTTGATTTTATACCATAAGGTTTTGGGCCCCAAAATCGGAGTGACTATTTTCGAGGAGCCCAAAAATCACAGCCATGGACATAGGAAGAATTGTGAGAGATTATTTTATCACAAACTCATATCTACGTAGTAGAAATGATATTCGGAATTTTACAGCGTTTTACTACACGGAGAGAAATTTCAAGAAATTAATTCACGGAAGCGCGTGATTTGAGAGTAACCATTTTTGTGCGATTTAAAGTCTCCGACTCTGTGATCTAAAGCATTGAATTCGAGATATGAGGGCAAAGAGGCGTGGCCGAATGCCTAAAACTGCAAAACGTATGCTTTATTAGCAAGGGTTCCGAGAGCTTAGTTCGCGCCCCGAAGCGTAATAAAATCAAGCAGTACTGCCGTGAAGTGATCTCCCAAAATTTTTCTCCGTGTAGAGTTTTTAAATTTTTGGGTTCTTTAAAAAGTGTCAGCACTAATTTTTGGGCTCTAACCCTTAACGATAAAAAACAACCCCTTTCTTACAGGCAAACACGAAAAAATTATCTTTTTGAGAGTTTTCCAGTGTCAATGGAGTCTCTGATTTTAGGGCTCCAAGGAAGTACTCACTCCCATGTTTGGACTGCAACCCTCAACGTCTAAAATCAACCCTTCTCTACCAGGTAGATATGAAATTGTAAAAAAAAGCTTTTGGAGAATTTTAGAGTGTCAATGAAGACTCTCATTTTTGCACTCCTCGAAAATTGTGGAATTGTGAAATTGTGGTGTTCTTTGTTTTCTCGAATTTGAGTTTGTATATAGTAGGTAGTTTTATTTTTCGTACGGGTAGTTTTTGGAAATTGGTTATTGTTGCGTTTATAAGCGCAAGAAAATGCCAAACCTCTAACGTGTTTGATTTTTTTCTTTTAATTTTTATATAGCGCAGGTGCTGGATTAATTTAAGCCAGTACTTCCACTCGAAATTTGAATTTTTATAAAAAGTACTAGAGCCCAAAAATCGGCAAAACAACAAAAAAAAACCGAAAAAACCCAAAATTAGGATAAAAATAAATTTGGGAATTTCGTTTGTGGAAGTGCTAGTTTGAGAGACCTAATCCATACGCTGGATGTTGATTGAAGGCATTACAATATGCATCGAAAAAGGTCAATTATATTTTTTGAATATACGTACACATAGACTGAATAATAATATACATTACGGCGGTTATTTTTGTAACTATTAGGAGCGAGAGATAATAAGGCTGAAAAGTACAATGCTACTATCTTATGAGTAAGTTTCATCCATATAGATATTGTTTTTTTTCAATACGTGTTTTCATTACAGTTTATTGTCGTTTTATATAAGGATTAATTTTACAAAAGCAATTGATATGACATTGGAGGATAATGGAAAAGCACAAAAATCAAGAGGCAAATGTCTCGACAGTTAATGTATATAATTTTTGGCATCAGTCAGCAGGTATTTATTCGGATACAAATATGGGGGTTGTTTTTGTAACGATCAGAGGTGAACAATAATTTTGCTCCTCAGTTATGCGTTGAAAATACGGTATTAATATTTTCTGAATATTTTTAATCTTAATAATTTTGTTTAATGCGTTTTTGCAGCAACGGGGGTTGCTTTTTGAAATACGGGCTGTTTTCACCAAAGTTTTTCAGATCACATTAGGAAGCAAAACAAATAGCAAAAATATCTAGCCTAGTCATTTTTTAAATACTTTTTTTCATTACAGGAGGTAGTTTTTTAAATAAGGGTCAATTTTACAAAACCGATTCATAGAGCATTGTAAAGAAAAAAATACAAGAAAATCCAACTAAGTCATTTTTTTATATTTAATGATTTTTTAATGATTTTTGTATAGGGCGTCTCTGAGATGCCGACAAGCTAGCGCCGCCCTGTTTTCTCAAAAAATAATAGAGCAACAAAGTTGGTTTTTGTAAAAATTGAAACAACCTAAAAATAGCAACAAACAAATGAATTGTATAACATTTTGTTTTTCATTAGTGGCGCCGATGAGTTGTCTGACCTCTGTATACACACCATATGACAGTTGAGTAGTAGACGCAAGTCTCTCAGAGAAGATTAAGAAACCCTAAAATCGCACTTATAATTGCGTTTGGTGAAAAATACTGTACGATAAATGGCACATTTTTCCTTCTGTGAAGTTGTAATACGAGTTAGTGGCTGAGTTGCTGCCGAATCAAAGTGGAACCGGGGCCAAAGTGAAGGAAAGGCAAAACCGAGAGTTTTGGCTCGTATTGCAACTTTACACAAGAAAAAAGTCGCCAAGGCGATTATGTTAGTTATCTGTTGTCCTCGCATTTAATCCGTCTTGTTAAAGTACAACTATATTATTTATTGCATACAGACCATTTTTCTTCGTGTTGGTTTGTGATTGTTCGAGTATGCAGTAATTACAGTCACCTGCCACTCGCTTCATTCACGTCGTACTGATTCTATATTGATAATCAAGGCCCGTGTTCGTCGGCTTTCGCCTAGATGAAGGCGACTTGCGTGGCGTACGAAGGGAGGATGAGCTTGCGATTAAACGCGATTATAATTAAGGATAATGGAGTTTCGGTTTGGGAGTTGCCGTCGACTAGAGTTGAAACCCTTTGCAGCGAGCATGAGTGTAGTATAAATACACCAAACATGTATTGCATATGGGTGAATTGCAAACTACCCACCTTCGACTTTGTGCAGCCCTGTTCAACCAACACAGTTGTACACTGCACAGACTAGGAATCGATTTGGGACTAAATTCAGTACTAAAAGAGTTCACGAAACAAAACAATCTCGCGACAGTTTCATCAGAGAATTTGGCAGAACAAATAAGATTTTTGTATTGAAATAGACTCAATTTTATAACCTTCTTTCAATAACAAAATGTGACCAAACGAATGCTCAACTGGAGGGTGGCAGTGCAGAACTATTAAATCATCAATAAAATGGGAATCCTTCAGAATAGCGTAATTAGTGAATTTCAAAGTAAGTATCATTTTTCAGGGAATCGAATAGGTTTGATTCAAGATTTCTAAACAATTCTAAATCTTAAATAAAACCCATCAAGATTTCTTGCAAATACTGTCTTTGCAATCCACTATGTATATTAAAATAATTCTGATAAGGAATCATGAATTACTTCGTACCTCTGTGTCGTTATATCCATGAGATAAATGAAGTGCATATATAATATTTAGAAAAATAAGCAGCTTTAAAGAAGAAAAACATAATGTATATTCGAATTATATTACCATTATAAATTTCGCGGCCGCATATAGACCAACTTTTTGATACTCGTTGTTATAATCATAACCTCACAAAGCATACAGCAGTTAGTAACGATAGTATGAATATAATTTTCTCATTAGAATAATATTATTCCTACGCACGTTTTTTTCTTTAAAGCTGCTTCTGTTACTAAATAGTATATGTATGTCCTTTGTTATTTTTATGGATCTCACGACACAAAGAAGGAGTCGTGAGACTCTAATCACGTTGGGGTATGGCTTCACGAGAAGTATGATAGCGCATGGGTGCATGCGCATCTTTATTAATTTTCTACTACATTTGATTGAATTTTATTAATAATTTGTGAATGAACGAGATTTCCACCACAAAAGTGATTGAAAAGTGGTTGAATTTTCAAAATATTTCTAACAGTAAAGATAGAAATTACTATTTGAAAATAAAACAAAAGTCTGCTCCTAAGCTGAAATCTTGCTAAATGTAGTCTAAGAAGGTTTGTTTAGAAAAAAATATCCAGTTTTGCCGAAATGGACGTGCTGCTTCAGGGATATTTGGTTTCTAAACGCAGGTAAAAAATATTTTATCTGAAAAAAGTTCGCCAATTCGGATTAAACCGTGCAAGAAAAAAATGGAGTTTTCCATTTTTTAACTAAAACACTTCTGACCTCATTTCGAAACCCTAGGCCTTGATCCATGTTTGATTTTAAAAATACAATTAGGCATTATATTTCTATATTCGTAGTAACACGCTGTATCCTCTAACGTTTAAATATCAGCTATTTTAGATTTTCAACAATTTCTTATTTTTTGTCGTATTCGAATAAAATAGGTTTTTTCTCTTGAAACTGTAATTAATAATGAATGAATTAAATAAATATGTACTCAGAAGTATAAGTTTTCGTAGCTTTTTATTTAGTTTAATTTATCTATTTCCTTTATCATATTATTATTTATCCATCGAGAAAAACGACTTTAAACTTTATACTATTCTCCGCCGTTCCTGTATCTAATAGAAATAGTGTATTGTATCATGAGTGGGGAAAATGGTCAATTGCGAATGAGCATTAATTTGAAGCGCAAGCGAAGTGAGCGTGGGAAGAATGGGAGTTCACAATCAACCATTCTTCACAAGTAGTACATACTATTTTGTCAAAAAACAATGCAAAAAGACGAATTTTTCGTTTAAAAATAGTGGGGCACAGCACGAGATAGAAATGAAACTACGACTCACGAATATACATTGTCTCTGTTGCAAAGCGTCCACCTGAGTGGTAGATGGCGCCACTTGGCCACATATTGAATCATACATTCACGGCAGAGCATCACTTTTTTCCACTTTTCCACGTACTTTTTCCTACTTTTTAGGAGACTTTTCCTTATTAGCGGAAAACATGCTATTTTGCAACGCCCACGTCAACGATTGAGAAATCGCTCACTTTGTTCATTATTTTCAGACGAGAAATGTCGCCTTTTTCGCGTAGATGTGGGACAACATATATATTTCAATTGGCCGAGCCTAAGGCGGTAGCACGTAGTGTTTCCATGCGGAAGGTTGCAGGCTCAATTTTTCTCTGGTAACGCGTGTTTCTAGATTGTTTTTTGCATTTTAATTATTGATGTATTTCCACATTTAATACCCTTCTGAATCGTTTCTTTATTTCTTAAAAATATACATTTTAAATGCATTCTTTTAATTGAAACCTCGCCTTTCCAAACTTTTTTCGTAAACAAATTCGTTTTCTATTAATTGAAATATTTTAGCTCAAACTTTTTATAAATATATTAAATTAAGAATATAAATAAAAAAATATATTTTGAATGCAATTTCATTCACTCTTATTTCATTGTTTAAGAAGGTAAATGTTTATGCATTATTAATGAGTGAACTCATGTCTAAAAATGTATACTCCTTTTTAAAGGACGCTATTGAAAGGCAAAGTTAAATTCCACTCTTTCATGTTTTGGGTAGCTTTTTTCAAACTGCAGTTTATGCATGACAAATAAAAACTGTCATCTAGGAACATGTATTTAAAATACATATTCATAATGAAAATATAAAAATTTTCATTTTAATTTTGATCCTATCGAATTAGAAAAAAAGATAGTTTAAAATTATTTATACACGGCTTTCTGATGCTTCTTGTTCTTCCAAAAACAATGTATTTTTCTAATTTCTTCAATCTTTTAAAAAACTTCCCAGATGTTTGCGACTTTGTGTTTAAATTTTGAGATCTTCAAAAAGTGGCATAAATTGAAAGCCTTAGACGTTAAAAAGTTTTGTTATGAGTGGAATTTGAAACTGCATGCTTTTAAATTATTAATTTTGAAACGTTAATGCTTTCAGTTTAAAATAAAAATTGAGGAATAATAAATTATTCGCATTCAAAATAACTGTTTAACTTGAAGCGCTGATATTTGAATCAAAAAATGGTAGAACTGTGATTTTGAAAACTTTACACTTCTTGAATAATTTAATAATTTAAAACACGAAATACTACAGCGAAATTTTAAAGTACAACCAAGGTAGTTTTAATTAATTTAAATAATAACTCCTCATCCTACCTACTATAATTTGATATAAGATCAAATTTACTTGAAATTGTTTAAGCTTCTAACAACCCTGTCCAAGAAATAAATTCAATGTTATTTCCTGTGCTCGGTCCAGTAGCCACCCTGACAATTGTTCCAAAAATATTTCAAATTTCAACCTCTAAGTTAAATTTTGCATACAATTCTAATAAATTTAATTGGTTTATCAAAATGCTACATAATTTAAAATAATATAGAAGAGAGGGCTCATTAAACCATGTGAAGATTATTTTTCAAAAAAATCTTCTCTAAATGTGATACATTTAGGGGATGGGGTCTGCCAAAGTATCATTTTCCATGTTAAAAACAATGGAAAAAGTATCAAGCATGGGGGAGGAAGGGGGGTCAGAAATTCCTGAAAAATTTATGACGTATTTTTTGAATTATTTTTTGAATAGCCTCTTAATTAATTTCCCGAGGTTTACATTCCATTTGGCTAATTATTAGAAAATTAAACAAAAGCATTTTTCAAATTTTCTGTATCTTATTCTAATACTTTATATTATGATAATAATACTTTCCAATTTATTTTCAACTAATAATATGTTTTAAATATGTCTAAGTAATCTGAGGCATCAAATTTCTATATTCAATTCATCAATTCTTATAAAAATATAATATTTCATTTACATTATACGGGAGAACCATTAATAACTTTACATTTAAATATGGATGCACCTGAAAAAAGTATTATTGGTTTCAGAACATTTCAATTTCAAAACGTTATTTACTGCCACTTAGCAAAAGTGCAAAAAGTAACTAACTGATGAGAATCCCCATTTCTCTCGAATTGAAGGAATTTAAAAGACGATAGATAGCGCTGCCGCGTAATTCTCGCTATACCTCGAATAAAAAGGGCGAAAAATTATCCAGGCAAGGTTTAAAATTGGAAATTATCTTCGATTCATGTAAAGTTTATCTGGCAAGGCTAATTTTTTTTGCGGTGAATCTTTCAGGTGGAATCGATGGAAACTTTATCTTTCATTATTTCTGCGTGATAGCAACCCCTGTTAGAACATGTCATCATCCATTTTTTAAGTCATTACAAGTATTTTGGTGACAACGTTCAATTTATTCTCCGTTTTATTCTTCCGTTGGAAAAACTGGTCACGGGTACTGTTTTTTTCCTATAATAGTAAAAGCTTTCCTGATTATCCAATTTGTTTTTATCATATCATTCATGTATGTGGTATATTTCTCGGAATATTTACGGCGTTTCTTCGATTTTCGTATGTTTCTTCGTAGTGCGTGTAACCATTTATTTGTTGTGTCTTCCAAATGGAAATTGGAGAAGGTGAGGAAAAAACGTCCGCACCAAAAAACGATTGCCCACATAGGAAAACTAACAAAAAAGAACCAACTCTCCTATGAGGCTAACTTCACAGGACAATAATTCGCGGTAGGTTTGAAATTAAACAAGAAAAAACAAGATAAAATTTAAAAAATATGCATGTGATATCAATGATAAAGTTTTAAAGAAAACGGTCGTGGGAAAACCCGACAAGAAACATGACGGCATGAATCGATTTTACTGTACATGTGTTTTACTTCTTGTCACTCTACACTTGGCCATTTCAAGTCTCTCACCTCTCCGTTGCTTAACTTTTAACAGCTATATTTATATAAAAATTGCGACCTCAATCAAGATTTAGTTGGCAAAAGCGTTGTTCGTTATAAAAAGCGGGAAGATGAGTCACTCGAAATGGTCAAGTCCATTGTGACAAGCATTAAATGACATGTACAGTATAATCGATTTATGCCTGCACGTTTCCCGTCGGAGTTTCCTACGACCATTTACTTTAAAAAAGGGTCATACCGAGTGAGATCCATTGATATTTCCTATGTGGGCAAATGCTTTTCAGAATGAACGCTTTTTCTTCGCATTCTCTGATTTTCATTTGGAATCATTTTTTGGGAGATCTGGATACATTTTTGTATATTTTGATTGGTTATGAGGTCAAAAAAATTCATATTTTAATCATCACAAAAAAATATGATTCACTGATACGTGAGAATAGGATTGGAACAAAGTTTTCGCTATATGAAGGTGCGTTCCGCTTGCACTTCCACAACGGAAGTTCAGAAAAATTGATTTGAAAAATTGAAGAAATCAACAGCGCCAGAATGTTGGGCTTTTTTGGACTCTTAAAAATGCAAAAATTAAATTTGAAAAAACAACCCCTTTTCTGAAAACTACCCATAAAATGAAATATGCCCCTAAACTAAATCTAAACATATCAGAATTTAGGGCTTTTTTGGTGCTTTTCTTGAGCACTAATGACGATTTTTGGGCTCCCTTATTTTTCTCATAAAACCGAACTTTTAGGTGGAGGTGCTGACCGCTAGCACCCCTAGTACAGAAAAATTGAAAAAACCAACTGCGTCAGAATTTTGGGCTTTTTTCGACTCTTCAAAAATGCAAAAATTAAATTTAAAAAACAACCCCTTTTTTCTGAAAACTACTCTTAAAATTAAATACACAGATAAACTTAATGTAAGCATATTAGAGTTTTGGACCTGTTTGGGTTCTTCTTGGGCACCAATACCAAATTTGGGCTCTCTTATTTAACTCCAAATAACGGACTTCGGTTGGAGGTACTGTCCACCAACACTTCCACTAGAGCAAATTAAAAAGATGAACAGCGCCAGAACTTTTGCCCTTTTTGGGCTATCAAAATATGCAAAAAATTATTTTTCAAGAACAACCCCTGCCTCCCTAAAATTACCAAAAAATAACTTACGCACCCAGCCAGAATTTAATAATATCTGAATTTCATACTATTTTTGGCCTTCCGAAAACAATCACAAATGATTTCAAACAATCATCATGAACCCCTAAAAAAATATGAAAAAAATAGCTAAAATAAAAGTGTGCAATAAGTGCGAAAAAGATATACCGCAGGTGTTACCCAATTTTATGCTCACCAAATACATTATATATATACATACATACATACATACATACATAATTAAAAGTCTGTCATAAGAACAAACGCAGGATTTCGCTGAGAGCGGATGCTAATCTGAAAAACTGCAACGGATCCCAGCGAAATCGCGGTAAAATTTCAGAAGCCACAACCACGTCTCACGACCGTCAGATAGGTGGTTACAGTCTGTAACGGAATCAATATGAGGAACCGGCAAAAGTCTCGTGCACCCTGAGGACACGGAGCGATCCAAGGATGACCGCCTTCTGCATTTTTCCCGCAGGTGTTTTAGCATATTGTTCACACACAGGGATGCTTTTCAGGCTACTAACCAGTGAAATCTTGGCACCTCCAAAAGCGCTGACGATAAGGACAATTAGTTTGACAGAATATTTCGGGTACAATCGTCGCAACTCCTTTATGTGGTCTCTATATCCCTCTTTCTTTTCATTCTCCTTGGCTATGACGTTTTTGTCATCTGGCGCCGAAAATTCGATAACGAACATGGTTTGCTTCTCGAAGTCAAGAAGAACCATGTCATGTCTCGAGTGTGCAACAGAAACAATTGTCGAGAATATAAAGTTCCTGTATATGCGGCACTTCTCATTCTCGTCAATTGACTCGATTTCCCTAGGAGCATTTAGAGGAGCGATATTAAGGTTGATGCCGTAAGAGTGACAGAGACGGTAATAAAGCATTCTTAGTGCCGCATTGTAGCTCTGTATGTGGGTTGTCTCCGCATGAGTTCGACAACTAGATAGTATTTTTACCAAATGCTAGGGGTGTGCATGGTACGCCCTGCAGCTATCATCGGGAATGTCTTAGCTCAAAGTGTGGCGCCGGTATGTTAATGTGGAAATGACACGGTCTTGACATGCCAAAATGAAACCCTCCATGCCAGACTTTAATTCTCGTAATTTAAGGAAAGTAAAAGTTAGTTCACACGACATTGACTGATTCTCCACATTTCTGTGGAAGATGCCGTGCATCCTCTTATCGAGAAGCTGTTCACTGAAGTTTTTCTCTTGTGACACACACACACACACACAAACA
>NC_046661.1:50004279-50007597 GCF_010883055.1 Belonocnema kinseyi | reverse complement strand
TACTCCCACAGTAATAATAGAAAAATCAAATAAAAAACGCCTCTAATGCATGCAACCAAATCCTGCTCGGCTGCCTTTAGCCAAAAAACCAAAATCCAAAATGCCAAAAAAAATTTCAGCCAAAAAAACAATCAAGAATAAGCAAAACAAACACTTTCCCAAAAATAGTTGTTCATATCCTCATCTCCAAGGTAAAATTAAACAAAATTTCAAAACTACCCCTATCACTTTTAAAGAACCAAGTTTCAACCTCTATCAGCTAAAACCACCAAAAGAAAACTCAAATTAAAAATAACTACCCAAAACGACTTTTAAATCATCTATTTAATAAATCTATCTCAACAGCAATATTCCATATCAGCTATGACACTCTCTGATCTCATAGGAACCTAGTCTCACATTTTACTAATAAAAACAGTAAAAAATAATTGAAATTAAAACGAATCACAACAGGCACTTTTCCTGGTCCATTAAGCTAGCACCTCCACAATCAAATTTTAGAATTTTTAATGGCTCAGAATCTTTGGCTTTTTTGGGCGCCAATTAAAACCTTTGGGCTGCTTTACTTTTTTCAAAAATCAATTTTCTTATGGAGGTGCCAGCTTACAATAAACCAGCACCTCCACTTCTTATAATCACTAAATAATGTGAATTCAATTACACCAGCATTTTGGGCTTTTTTGGGCTCTTGAAATCCACAAAAAGAATTTCCCCAAAACCAACCCCTAACTTCAGAAAGTTTTGTGGTTCGATTCCCAATGAGTAGGATCTTTTTTTGAAGAAATAATTTTAATTTTAATTTAAAAATATTATTTTCCATCTAGTCTTATTAAGACGTTCAGCATTTTCTGTTATTGAAGATTCTTAACTTGATCGATACTGTGTAGATTCTTCTGCCTTCATGGTTTGAAGGGTTGATCTACTGTCGGTAAGGTACAATCTCGGATGATATAGCAGATAAATTTAAGAATTTGAAAATAATTACTTGTACCATTAACACCTAACTAAAAATTAGCGTTATGTTCTTAAATTAAGAGTTCTTATTCTGATCCCTTTAATAGCTTAATTAGAAAAAGCACCTGACCGGAAATCAGAAGTTTTGTGGTTCGATTCCCAATGGAGTGAAGATAGAGTAGGATCTTTTTTTGAAGAAATAATTTTAATTTTAATTTAAAAATATTATTTTCCATCTAGTCTTATTAAGACGTTCAGCATTTTCTATTATTGAAGATTCTTAACTTGATCAATATTGTGCAGATTCTGCTGCCTTCATGGTTTGAAGGATTGATCTACTGTCGGTAAGGTACAATCTCGGATGATATAGCAGATAAATTTAAAAATTTGAAAATAATTGCTTGTACCATTAACACCTAACTAAAAATTAGCGTTATGTTCTTGATTTAAGAGTTCTTATTCTGATACCTCTAATAGCTTAATTAGAAAAGCACCTGACCGGAAATCAGAAGTTTTGTGGTTCGATTCCCAATGGAGTGAAGATGGAGTAGGATCTTTTCTTCAAGAAATAATTTAAATTTTAACTCTATTGACAAATTAAAATGGTTAAGAAAGATATTTTTGGACAAAGTCGTATCTACGTGGTAGAGAGGGGTTTATTATTGATGTTAAGGGTAGGAGCCCGAAAATCGAAGTGGGTATTTTCGAGGAGCCCAGAAATCAGATACTCTATTTACATCGTAAAATTCTGTAAAAAGTTATTTTTTGACAAAATTGTATCTACTTGGCAGAGAGGGTTTCATTTTTGACGTTAAGGGTTGAATCCCAAGAATCGTAGAATGTATTTTCGAGGAGCCCAAAAATCAAAGACTCTATTGTTGTAATATTCTAAAAATAGTTTTTTTTTGGACAAAGTTATATCTGCGTGGTAGAGAGGGTTTGATTATTGACGTTAAGGGTAGGAGCCCAAAAATCGTAGCGGGTGTTCGCGAGGAACCCAAAAATCAGAGACTCTATTGCCATTGTAAAATTCTAAAAAAACTTATTTTTTGGCTAATTTGTATTTACGTGCCTGAGAGGGCTTCATTTTTGACGTTAAGGGTTAGAGCCCAAAATCGTAGTGGGTATTCCCGATGAGCCCAAGAATCAGAGACTCTATTTTCATTTAAAAATTATATTCTATTGCATTGCATCATATTATAACAAGGTGTGTTATATTGTATCGTTGTATTATTCTGAATCATATTCTATCAAATTGAACCATAATGTATCATGGAGTGTGATAGTGTATCATATTGTACCGTATTGCATCATATTACATCATATTGTATGATATTGTATAATATTGTTCTATATAAAGAATATCTTTGAAAATTAATTTCTACTTTCTTAATTCTAATAACTTCAATGTTTTTCATGTACAAGAATATTAATTCTTAAGTATTTTTAAATCCTAGCAATTTCGTATATTTTGTATTATTGAAAAATAAATTATTTTTTAATTTTATGTAAGCCCACATCTGAATTATTTTTATATAAAAGGATTGAGGCGCGTCACAAATATGTATTTTAAAAATTTCCAACATACTAATGTGCATTCTTTTCAGGGTAAAAAGGTTATCTTCTACAATTTACATGCATTTTGAACTTGAACTTCTCAATTTGTAACATTCTGTTAGTTCGACGGTCTTTTCAATTTCAAAGACACTAAAGCACCTAAATAGGGCTTTCCGATTTAGTTCTTCCGACAATTGACGACGCGCCGTCGGTAGAAAAAGGGTGCATAAAAGGCGCTTCAGGAAGTTTGCGTTGGTCACTCAGGCGTGAACAAACATAACTATTTACCTGCGGAACTTTTTTTCTAAATTAAAGCTAATAAAACTCTGACGAGGTCTGTCGAGGGTGATTTCGCTAAAAAGGCTCTGTTTGTTTGTTATTCAAGTTGCAAAAGGCCAAAAAAAATAGTTTTTCATATTAGAGCTGCCTGTACTGTAGCATTCATTAATCTTACCTCAAAAAGGTTAAAAACTGATAGATTTACAATTGATTAACCAATCCTAATAACCCAGATGAAGTTCGTCATATCTGTTCAATTTTTTCAAACAAGTTTATTAACAAAATCATTAGGTTTGCCTTCAAAAATGAAAATTTCATGTCAGAAATAGACAATCAAAATATTTACCATTGTTATCAACAATACTCATTAACATATTCATTAAATGGTCACTCTTTGATAGACAAAAATCCGTTTATGACATAAGTGTTCATTTTACCAGGTGTATACATATGAAACCGGTATTTTTTCAAGAAAAAAACACATTTATTTCAAGAGAATGATAACAAATATTTTATTCAAAGTATGCG
>NC_046661.1:49988984-50004179 GCF_010883055.1 Belonocnema kinseyi | reverse complement strand
TACGCCAATTAGCACAAATGGTAAGTTCCGACAGTGCCTACAAGTGTGCCTACTGGCCGCTAGATGGCAATACCGGTTTCATATGTATACACCTGGTACCCCTAAATTACGAGGGTGGATCAAATATTAACCGGAATTCTTTTTTAATATTTATTTATAAAACAATACAAAAATACTATTGATTATTTTTCTACATAGTCTCCTTCACGCTCTACACATTTCATCCAGCGGTTTGGGAGCTTGTTAATTCCTTGCTCGTAGAAACTTTGAGGTCGAGTCATCAACCAATTGCGCACGAATTCCTCAACATCTTGATCGTTGTCAAATCGCAATCCTCCAAGTGCATCTTTCATGGGCGCAAACAAATGATAGTCATAGGGTGATAAATCTGGGCTGTATGGAGGATGCTCAAGGGTTTCCCAATGCATATCCTCCAGTTTTTGTTTCGTTTCATCCGCCGTATGTGGCCTGGCATTGTCATGAAGAAGGATGACGTTTCTGATGGGGTTACCGCGTCTTTTGCTTCTGTAAGCGGCTTTTGATGCCTCCAACAGCTGGCAGTAGTAGCCAGCGTTAACCGTACGTCGATCATGTAGGAAATCAATGAGCAACACTCCTCTGTAGTCGAAAAAGACGGTCGCGAGGACCTTACCGGCTGAGAGACGGGTTTTGGCTTTCACAGGACCGGCTTCGTCTTTCCTTCGCCATTCTTTACTCGCCATCTTGGACTCGGGAGTGTAATGATGCACCCATGTTTCATCACATGTCACGATATGCTTCAAAAAAGTCTCTCCCTCCCGCTGAAATCGATTCAGATGTCTCCTACTGATTCGCAGTCGGATGTTTTTTTGATCTTCGTTCAATAACTTCAGGACCCATCGGGCACAGATTTTTTTGAAACCAAGATGATTTTTCATGATTGTTTGAACGCTTCCATAGCTAATGCCCACCTGTAAAGCGATTTCATGAATAGTGAACCGCCTGTCACTTTCAATAAGGTCACGAACTGCACCAATGTTATCGCCAGAGACACTTGATCTTGGATGTCGATTATGACTCACATTTTCCACACTTTCTCGTCCACTCTTAAACTTTTTGGCCCAATAAAACGTTTGAGTTTTAGACAGAGTATCATCCCCGTACTGATCCTTGAATCGAGTCAAAATTTCGCACGGTTTAACGCCTTCTTTAGTTAAAAACTTTATTATAACCCGTTGTGCAACGGACGCTGGAACCTGTTGCTCAATCATAGCTGTACTGACGAATTAAATGAGTCAAACAGCTCACCAAGCGTTTTACCCACTCCTAATACACTACATTACAAGAACCTACACTGTGAGAGTGCTTGCGATTGGCTAAAAAAAGTATTTGTAAAATTCCGGTTTATATTTGATCCACCCTCGTAATATTCTGTTGCTGGAACTGACGTTTGACAATATTTTTCATTTTTATTAACAATTTTGTTGAACAAATGTATTTAATATACGCTTACAAAAAGGAAAAGTCTCTTTCTTGATCTCTCTCTTGTGTCTCTTGATTTTAAGTTGTTTCGTTTTTCACTTCTTCCGTTTCTCGCATTTTTCTCGTCACTCAATGTTCAATTACTACAGTGTTTTTTTGGAAGGACATTGAAAAGTTCACGCACGTATGCCTTGGATTTTTGTGTTTTTGCGACTTTCATTATTCACGCCTCTTGAGGCCAAATAGTGAGGATTATTTCTAATTAAGAACAGATTTGTGAATATTTTGTTTTCGTGTTCTTCTTGTAGTACTATGAAGTTTTATCAGTTGTAAGTTGCAAATCATTCCTTCATAAGTTTCAATGAATTTAAAGTTCCGAAGCCAGTTCTTTGCAATTTTCTAATCAGAAGTGGCGACAAAGATAGAGGAAAACTTCTGAGCTATATCAAGGCCAATTACGATAATAAAGACGAATGTCTAAAAGCAATCAAAGATAAGTTATTTTATTCCATGTCCATATTTGAATAAAAGTGGAAAAAAGATATTTATAGCAACAGCATTTAGGTTCAGGAATGCGGAATGTTTGCTTTCAGATTTCGCTGTTCAATAAGTTGGAATTTGCCTCGGGAAAAGACCTCCAGATGATTTTGAGAATAGCTCGAAGTCAACTAACAGACGAAAACTGGTCGAAATTCGGGAATCGTATTCTGATTCTGAAATACAGAGAGCATTCATAAGTATTTTGCGATCTTCTGGTATAACTAAAATCGATAATGACATGAGTAAACTTTTGTCAAATGATGATGATTAACACGATGAATTGCCTGATGAACGAGCATATTCAGAAGTAGGAGGAATTTTACATTACGTTGATGAGGAGGCATTAGCATTGATTGAGGACGCAAAATTGTGTGAAAACATGTATGAAGTTATTTGTATGCAAACGAAAGCTAAAAATGCTGATAGCTACCATCCTAACAGGAGTCTAGCAGATGGAAAACAGGTACTACCCCCCGGAATCTCGTATTATCATAACGGAAGAGGGTGGGAGCATTAACACGCAAGCCTTGCTGGATCACACAGTATCTCGCTTGATGGAAATACCTGGAATCATACCTCCAAATTTAGTTGACTGACTTAATCTTTCAATGACTTAAACTTTAAAGTATGAGTGTGATGGGACATCCTGACATAATCCATACGACCAGTCTTTCACTGATCCTAGTAAATCTGATGCAAGCATCTTAATTTTTTCGATGGTACCGCTACCATTGGAGTTGATAGACACGGAAACTGGCAGATGTTTGGCGTTTTGGAAAAATCCACATCCTGCATCATCAAGACTTCGTAAAATCATGCGCTTCTGCTACGTAAAGGAAACCAAGGAGACTCCATATCGGGGGTAAAGCAGATTTAAGGAGAAATCGATTAACTCAAACCAACAACAATTAATTTCGGTCGATGTCGGAATCATTGCAAAGTCACGCATAAAATGATAATGTCCATGTTTGACGGAAGGGTTTGCCAAGCGCTTACTGAAACACCATCATCATCATCCTCATGTTATATATGCTCCGCAAAGCCCTCTATGATAAACTATTTGAAAACACTTAAACTCTTCTCTGTGAAGATCAAAAAATTCTCTTTTGGTCTCTCCACACTACATGCTTGGATAGGCTGCATGGAATGTATCCCTCACATTATGTATCGCATATAATTCAGCAAATGAGCCGCAAAGTTAGCCGATGGAAAACAGAAAATGAGCGATGGCATCAAGAAAGACAATAGATATTATCAAATTCGAAGACTGTTGCCAGCAAACTGCAAAACTTTACGTCAGCTTATATAGTTGGTTCTATATGCCTGTGACAGTACACAAGACCCTGATACATGGCGCTAAGGTAATTGAAAATGCTTCATTATCTATCGGTCAATTGACAGAAGAGTCCTAAGAGGCGAATGACAACATTTTCGAGAGGATAAGGGAATTCAATATCCGTAAAATCAGCCGGATTGCAACCAATAAAGATTTGTGTCACGAACTGATCCCTACATAAACAACTTCAGAACTCCCAAGGAAAGGCTTTCTCGTCCTATGGATGCACAAGTTCAGGATCTGCTGATTGCAGATGATTGAGACAAGAATCGACAACGCTTCTGAATACCAGAATTTTTCGTCCAAAAATGGTTAAGCTTCATGATTTGGTTCATCCTCATTGCTATAATATTCGAAAAAGATGTTGAGTCTAGACGTTTTACGATTCGGTTCCTCATATCAAGGTAACATCAACTATTGAAACCAAAAACAGATTTCTTCTATACGAAACAATTATTTTAGGAATTGATTGATCATGATTGTTTATAACAATGGGAAATATTGTTGGATGTCAGTATATTTCGTAGGAGTTTCATTTTTATGATATAATCAACATTTCAGCAAGAAAGAAATTTTTCCTATTTGGAGGCTTCTATTAAATGCATTTGTTGATCAGATTTGTTAATAAAAATAAAAAATATTGTCAAACGTCAGTTTCCTTTATCAGAATATTAATTTAAGGATAAAATGAATAATAATGCAAAAAATGGATTTTTTCTAGGAAAGAGTGACCGTTTAATGACTTTGTTAATCAGTATAGTTTATAACAATGGTAAATATTTTGATTGTTTATTTCTGTCATGGAATTTTCATTTTTAAAGGCAAGCTTAATGATTCCGTACAAAAAATGCATTTTATATATACACAGGCCCTAATTTATTAAATTTGTTTATGGATTTTGTTTATAAGAATAAAAAAACTTTCACTTTAGTGTTTAATTTTAACGAAAAATTAATTTCACTCGATTTCGCGAGGAAAAACTTGATGAAAAGAACTACCAGGCTTCAATATACAGCAATAATCGATTTTGTTTATAAACTTAGTTATAATAATTGAACAGATTACACGAACTTCATCTAAGTTATGAGGATTTATTGATCAACTGTAAATCTATCAGTTCAGTTTTTCACCTTTTTCAGGTAAAATTAATGAATGCTACATAACAGGCTGATCAAATATGAAAAATTATGTTTTTTTGGCATTTTGCAAACTTGAATAACAAACAAACAGAGCCTTCTTAGCAAAATCGCCATCGACAGACGTCTTCAGGATTTAATTAGCTTTAATTAAAAAAAAAATGATGGAATCGCATGAAAATTGTAGGCTCTGGATCATTTTGAACCCCAATTTTCTAATTCGCCGCACTGTGCACCGCCAGCCGTAAAACATGCACAACATCGGGGTTATACTGTACTTTCCAGGTGTTAGGCTTTCTTGTGAATTTAAATTTTTGCAAAGTCAAAAAATTTCTACTTCCATTAATCTCAATTTTACTATTTTAAAAATTAGGATCTTTTATATTAAAATTCTTATGATTGGGAAGGATTTCTAATTTGATCTATTTACAAAATTGAAAACTTTTACGTTCAAAGTTTCCATTCCATTACTAATAAATTATTAATGTTTTTAATTACCATTTATTATATATTTTTAGAGCCTTTTACTTTACAAAAGAATTAATTATATTGTTTGTCTCGTTCTTGATGATAATATTGTAGTGATGCTTGTCATGCTTCACATCACAATGTTTAGCGCATAAGTATTTCAAAATGACGCGCCTTTCCACCAGCTTACTGTAACTGCGCCATCTATTTTCATATTGTATCGTTGTGCCAGCATCATTGCGTGTTAAATTTATGTCACAACTGAAATGGTAAAAAAGTGCTTAAATACGGTTTAGAAACTTGAAATGTCTGTTCACAACAAGAAAAGGAAATGATCCAGATCCCGTTCACGAGAACACAAGTCAAAACGGGATGAAAAGTTTAACAAATTACAGGATTAAATATCTAACCTTACAAAGGCAGTAAAGAAACTGGTGAACGTTCATAAAGAACAATATAAACCAGCAAATAAAGTATTAAACGAACCGCCTTAGGATAATACAGAAACAGAAGGTGATACTGTTTAATATTTCCAATCTTTATTTCTTTTGGATAATGAGAGACAAAAAGAAAGTAGCTCAGATCTAGAAGTGTTAGATTCTGGCAATGAGAAAAAAGTGAAAGAATTGGCGCTAAGTGCTTCTGAAAACACATAAAAAGATGATGTGCGAAAGGTCTTGGGAATAGACCCCAATGAATGTGAATATAAAGAGGTTAAATACCATCGAGAATTGAAAATCAGATGGCCAAAGTGGAAAAAAGAAGGTCTTCCAAAAAAGAATAAAAAGAAGATTTTGGAAGCATATACTATAGAGGGAGAGTTCTGCACAGAAGCACCTAGATCAAATTCAGAAATAGCGCCACTTCTTAATGACATCGCAAAGAAAAGAGACCAACATTTAGTAGAAACTCAGGATTGTGTAGGCACAGCCATATCGGCGCTGTGTGCTGCTATATCTATACTAATAAATCCCCTAGAAGAAGGTTTAGATGAGGAAATGTTTACAGATTATATAAGCCATGCGGATCAAATCCTGATTGACGTTTTTTATCAACAATCAGTGGCTAGACAATCTTTCATTACATCAAAATGAAAAAAAAATGTAAAATTGGTGGTGGACTCAATGCTTTCGGATAAACGGCTTTACAGGAATAACCTGAAGGAAAAAATCAAGGATGTCATCGTCAGGTGGGTCACTATCCGAGACGCGGTCGACTACTGAAGTTCAAGCCGAGGCCATACCGACCCTTTCAGTTCCAAGAACTCTGCCAAGACGGTCCACACGATGAACCAGTTGTCATTGAAAAAATAATCAAGATACAGAAAACGGCGGGACATATCCGTCATTTCTTTAAAATGTGGACAAAAATCACTTCTGATAAATATATTTTAGAATGTATTAATGGATACAGAATCACGTTCACACAAACTTCGATTTAAAAAAATTTCTCTGAGGACAAAATTTTACATCTCGCAGAAACGGAAAAAATACATCTAGACATTAAGGTGGAAATTATGCCTCATTGTCATGCTGGGGTTGTTTTTGCAATGCGGCCTTTGGGATTTGGAGTGAACTGGAAAGAAAAAAGCATATCTATAATCTTGAGCTTCTGGCTGCCTTTTTTTTTGTTCAAATGTTTCACGTCCAAACTATCACATTGTGAAGTCCTAATTCGGTTAGATAATTGTACTGCCATCTCATAGTATGTCAACAGAGCTGGGGGCGTTAGATAACCGTACCTGACTGGTGTCGAGATGCATCTAGGAATGGTGCGAAGGAAGAACAATTTGGCTAACAGCGTCTTATATCTCTTCGGCTGTAAATGTAGAAGCTAACAGGGAATCTCGTAATCTAAACATGGATTTGGAATGGGAACATTTTTTCAATCTGCTTTCAAAGAAATGGAAAGACAATTTGGCCCTCTCTTAGTAGCCTTTTTTGGATCTAGATTGAATAATAGGTGTGAAAAGTTCTACTCTCGATTCTCAGATTCGGAGGCAAATATTATCGACGCTTTCACTGTATCTTAGAGTAACGAAACCTTTTATGCTTTTTCTCCGTTTACACTTATTCTACGCACCTTACAAAAAATTATCAATAATAAATCAACAGGCATTGTCGTATACCATTATGGCCCACGCAGCCGTGGTACCCTCTTTTCACTCCACTTGTCACTGAGACAACTATAACATTTAAACCTGAGAAAAATTTATTAATATCTCCCTCCAGAGACAAGACTTATCCTTTAGCACCCTACCTTTCATTAGTCGCAGGCAAATTGTCAGGTCGCCATAGTTAAGAGGAGAACTAACAAAAGACATTGCAGACGTGAGGGTGAACACCATTGCTACGTCAACATTCAAACAGTATGAATGTAGTTTAAAATCGTGTTGGGAATTCGTTCATTTGAGAAATATTGACATGTTTAATGCAAAAACTTCCGAAATTCTCAGATATTTAAATGAATGTTTCAATAAGGGTGCAAGTTATAGTACATTAAATACTGCTCGTTTAGAAATTTCGTTGATTTCAATGGATGATATTACCAAGGATGGTTTGACTTCTTGGTTTTTAAAAGGTGTCTTCAAAGAAAGACCAATAAAAAAAATATGCGACGACAAGGGACATTACCCCCATACTCAATTATCTATAAAGAAATTATTTATTGCTAAGATGAGACCTTACAAAATAGTGTCTTCACAAAGTATTGGACATTGGATTAAGTCATTACTTATTAAAGCGGATATTGACTCAAATCAATTTATCGCTTATAGTAGGCGACACGCGGCAGTATTTAAGGCTAATAATCAAGGAGTTGATATATCAACCATAAGACGTATTGCTGTATGGGCGCCTGTTTCTCAAACGTTCTTTAACTTTTATCAAAAAAACCGATCCAAATATCTAACGAGTATTTCGCACAAGCGATATTAAAATTAATGTAAGCTGCCTATAATTATCATGATTGATTGATTCAAATAAAAAACTATATAAAATATAGAATAACCGAGAATCCTCACTCAGCCTCCAAACAACAGCAATATTATCATCGGGTAAGTGACATGAAATATAATTGTAAGATCAAACGAGCCCGCAAAAAGCGAGCGAAGTTTGATCGAGATTATATGAAGTGTCTTGTTCGAAGATGATAAGTTCCCTCCCTTATCTGCACAAAAAAGAATTCATAGTTATAAATGCAAGCCTATTGTCATCTTCAAAAATGATAGTGATATTTCCGGGGCTTGTTACACAAAACAATATGGAAAAATATGGCGCAGTTGGAGTAAGATGGCGGAAAAGCACGTCACACTCATTTGAGTGCTTTGAGTATCAAATTTCTACTCTTGACTTTGATTGAATCAATTTACTGGTTATATCTTTTTTTTAATGAACCAAGAATCTTGTAATCATAATTTTGGATTTATTTAGAAATAATTGTTTCATTTATCTGGGTAGACAAACTTTGAATGCCTCATTATATGTTCTCTGTATGTACTTCGAAGAGAGGCAATAAATCAAGGCAAGCATAACGTACCCTACCTTTGACAAACTTGAACTGAATCCCAGTAAGATAAGGAGGAGATTAAAGTTACATTCGGACCCTCAAGTAAACGATCGTGTTACGAAGCTATTATGAATCAGTTTTGAAGTTAAAGCAATGTAAGAATTGTTCATGAATTTCGCCTATTTAGAGTTTGGTGCCGTACCCATGACTAATTATATTTTTTAAATCCTTCAACTAATTTATCCGTTTCTTAGACAGATGATCCGTTTCACAAGCTGCCGTATATATTTTTGTGGGCAATCTGATCGTTTGCAGCACTGTATAAATACGACCTTTGGTAGTGGCTGTTTTCAGATTGTTTATCTTTCTATTCATTCAAAAAAAAGTTAAGTTTTTATTGGTAGCAAAAAAAAACTACCGGCATCGACAACAAGATTTCTGAGAAAATTTAAAATTTTAGTTTTATTTTACAAAATTAATATTAAGCTTTTAAGATTTAGAAATACGAGTATGTCGAAAAAGAATGTGAAAGATTTCAAGAAACTTTATTCGTTTTTAAAGATTCCTAAAAATTGTATGAAAACAAACGTTTATGAAGATTCTTGGAAATATTTTTAATGATTTTTTCTGCTTAAAAATGAATGTGGATTGAAGTAAATTTCGAAGCTAAATTTTTTAAGATTAAAACGTTTTAGAGTAAGTTTAAGAGTTGATTTTTGAAGATTGGCACAAAAGTTTCGTAGGTTTTTGCGAATTATTATGAAAAGTTTCTTTCTTTTACTTTTGAAATAATAATAATGATTTTGCTCCTAACGTTTAATATGTTTAAAACTGTTAATTTACTTAATTTGTAATCGTTATATATGACGATGAAATCTTTCATTGTTCTTGCAAATACGGATCTAAAATTGCCTACATTGATAACAAAATGAAACCTAATTTCATTGAATACAACAAAATTATTTTTGGGTTAAAATTCTTTAAATCATTTAACGTTTTGATATATTTCGACATTTTTCGAGAGATTTCTAATTATTTCAAGTGACTTTGACAGATTTTCAGAGGTTTTAAGAAATATTTTGACACTTTCGTTTGTGTAAACATTATTGTCTCACGTACAAGAATTAGTGGTCACATGTTATACTGTTTATAGTGTAAACAACTAAGATTGAGCACTACCTGTCATTTTTATGAACAGTTATTACAAGCCCCGTTTCTTTACACAAAAGAAAGACTAAATACGTTTTGCTTCAGTTTATTTAAACTACTATTTTATAATATTTTCAATTTTTCTCAAAATTTACTATAAACAAACGTACATTTTAGCAATTCTTTAACATACACGGAAAAACAGTTTATTAATCTTCCCTGAAGTATTTCTATAGTCGAGGATAAGAGCGAACCTTGAACAAATTTGATGAATTTTGTATCACATGCACGATTCAATGTAAAAAAAATTTGGAATAATTCTCAAAGTGTTCTGTAAATTTTATTTTGAACTTCGATTTAAAAATTTCAATAAAGTATATAGAGAAATTCAAGAAAAAATGTTGAAAACTTTCGTATAAATTATATTTGAGGTATTGAAAGTTTGTGATCACATTAATATAAGGTCTAGATACCTCAGATTAGTTAAATGTATAGAAAAATTCTTGAAAAAATGTTGAAAAGTATCATAGCAATTCGATTCGAGGTATCGAACGTTTTTAAACTACTTCAGTATAAGATCTATAGACATCAGTTCTATAAAATATAGCTGCGCAGCCACTACTGTGCACTGTTAGAAATATGTTGAAACGTCAACCACTTTTAAACCACTTTTGTGGTTGAAATTTTGTTCATTTACAGAATTGAAAAAAAAATTCAAATAAATGTAGTTCAAAATTAATTAAGACGTATGCGCATGCGCCCATGCGCTATTATACTTTCCGTGAAGTCAGGCCCTTGCTTGTGTCGAGAAATCCATGCAATGAACAAACGACACACGTATCATACTTAGGGACAGAAGCATCCTTAAAAAAGAAAAACAAAAGGTACGTTGGAATAATATTATCGAAGTCAGAAAATTTCATTTATACTATCGGCACTAACTGCTGTATGCTTTTTTAGGTTATGATAACAAAAATGAGTATTGAAAAATTAGTCTAAGCGGACGCAAATTTTATTATAATAATATAATTCCAACGCACCTTTTGTTTTTCTGCTTTGAAGCTGCGAATTTTTCTAAATATTATATGCACTTTATTAATCTAATGAATGTCACGACAAAAACGTACGAAATAACTCAGATGTCCTTATCAAATAATTCTTGGGGTACAGTTAGTGAATTTGAAAACTTCGTATTTTTAAGGGATCTTTATTGATTTTATTTGAGATTTTAGAATATATAAAAATCTTGAATCAAACCTATTCAATACTTTGCAAGATTATACTTGCTTTGAAATTCACTAACTAATTTTTGTCAGTGGAGAATAATATAAACAATAATATTGAATCTGATTGAAGAAAGAGTAAGTATCTGACACATTATTACATTCATTAAATATTTAATTTATATTATTACAATTCATAATATGAGTTGGTATTAAGACAAAAGTATTTCCATTGCCTTGTTTTTATAATTAAAAAAAAGTGAGCATCTTATTAAAAAAAAATTGTTATTAAGCATTATATTGCAACTTGTGTCGTTTTGCCAACAATTCAATTTTTTATTTTTAATCTGATTTTTTACGATTGAAAGACAATTTTCTCTTCTTTCTAAAAATTATAAATAAATAATTTGTATCTCCTTTTTCGGTAAACAAGTTTTGTGAATTAATTTTTTTTCGTGCCTTGCGTCGTTTTTCCAAAAATTCAATATTTTTATTTTCAATGTTTTTATTTGAAAATAAAATAAAAACTACAAGTTCGATCAAAAATTCTGTATTTAGCATATTTTTAACACAAAATGTAATATTTGATTTTTTATTATTTTGCATGCCGACAAAATTTGAATTTTCGATTTTTCAAGCAAATTTTAAAAGTTGTTATCAAAATCTGTTAGGGAATCCAAAAATCAATATTTTTGTTTTCCTGACTCTCTTCCTTACCGTACGTTATTTGACTTAATTTGAAAAAGATTTTTAAGTGCTATAACACAGAAGTTTTGAGAGAATTTTTGAATCTTTTAAAAAGTGGTCTAAACATTTTTCAAAATGCATTAACTTTTTGAATTTTTATCCGTAATGGCTGGCTACTCAAATTTAAACTTTAGATTAGGACACTACAAGAGTACACTCAATGCCAATCCAATCTGTCAATTATTTTGAAAGTTGTCTCGCTAACAAACTAAACTCTACAGACACACATGCAAACAAACAGACGAACGGACTCATTCGTAAAAACCTGTTCTTCGTATGCAATGGTCTCAAAATGTGGACATTTAAAAAAAATGAAGGAGGTGGGGTCAAATTTTACTCAAATTTAATACCATCTCTGATCAGAATGTGGAAATTAATTAAAACAAAACATAAATTCAATCAGGAAAATTCAACAAAAAAGACAAGTTTTCAACAAAACTAGAAGCTCATACGCGCGGTCTGCGCGCGACCCACTAATTTACTTGCAATTATTTTATTCGAAACTGAAGTTCAATAAAATACGACGATATTCATTATTACTTTAATAATTTTTATTTGTACACGGCTTTGTATGGGTACCCTCTCACCATGCAAAATAAATTATTGTGTAGTTCTCCTCTCATCTGGCCAAATGTCTAGCTCTAGGAAAATTCTAGTACTTCGAATAAACTCGCAGTTAGGGGCAGCGGAATTAAATTGTGCTTAAATTCATACAGTAATTTTAAGCCCACCTTGGTAAAAGAAAAATTTTCAAATGCGCATACACAGTAAAGTTGAGTCGTCCGGCGGTATATTTACTTATACTTAAGGACCCAAATGATGCTTTAGAAACACGGATGACCCATGTATTATATAGACCCCTGTTTCAGCGGGGTTTTAAACTTAAAAAAGAATAACACAATAGGTAATAATAATTGTGGTTACATGTTCAACTGAGTGACTAATCACAATAAAATATTTGGAAAAATATTTTTTGCAAAAGAAAATACATAACAGAAAATCTTGATGAAGTAAAGTATTGAATTGAAGAGATTATTAAATTACTGGAAGAAATTAAGAAGAAAAAAATACTGAAATTGCTTCCGTACAAAAATTTAGTCAGGTCGCATTTCGTTCCTAACCTAAAAAAATGACGAAAGTTGGAACATTCATGGAAACACCCATAAGGGAAAGCGGTTATATGTTGTCATGGTCGCTGAGTCCAAATTTAAAGGCCATTTGAAATAAATGAATTTAAACACCGCGTGCTGTCCCTATCACGTGAAAGAACATTTTATTTTTTCCTTTGATAGTTTGTTCTTTCATTCTCGAAGGATCTATGCAGGTGGTTTCTGTGACGATTCACACCTTTTTGAACAACTTCTCTTTGCAATGTCCAAGTTTTCACTTTTATGATTAGCGAGAAAGTTTTTCACGACATTTTTGAAACTCGTCAACGCAGCTTTTTCTTTTTTGTTTATAACTATGATAAAATTCTGATCATTCAACATTTCATGGATTTTTAGGTCATGGAAAACACCCTCATGCACTTTTTCATCTAAAATATTTTGAAAATTTCTCTGTAAATATTCGATATTTTTTGTCAAACCTGATTGTTGCCCTAATACCAAATCTGAAATTTTCAAGTCCCCGCAAATTCTCCAAGTAAATTCTGAATACTTGTTCTTTTTTCAAAACAAATTCGATATTTTGGTTCGTTTCTTTGAGGACAGTTGAATCAGATATCGGTATAGGAGCAAACTTATTCGAGTTGTGAAGCAATACTCCTTTTATACTTATTTTAGAAGAATCAATAAAAAGTTCACTTATCATCCTTGTAAGCACCTGGTTTCAGTTCATCCATAAACCCTTGTACACTTTGACAATACACTAGCGATGGGTCGCAGAAATTATTCTTTAATCTTCTAGGGGCTGTTATTTGTTACATATGCAGCAAAAAGCACTAGTATCTTTGTTGCATGTATGTTTCGAAAGAAAAACTGGAAATTTTTTGTTTGAAGGTGCCATATGTGTTAAGGAAAACCCACGCGTGAGGGATCCTGGTCCACCCACAGGTGAGTCTACCGTCCTAGGGATAGTAAATCTTATACCTCCCTACGCCTAAGTATAAGCGCTTTCCGACTTTGACGAGGAGTATATCAACTCGTCTTTCGGGGCAGTTGTCATCGTCACAGTATCTGTTATGGCAGCAGGATTTTGTACTACAGACTGATAGTCATGCTCAAAGAATGACTTATAAGTTCTGTGGACCGGACGATAAATGCAAACAATTTATGTCGAGAACAGTTTTACGTGTTTTAATTTTTCGTTTAGGTTATGAATAGAATGCGACCTCGCCGAGTTGAATGAACTTAAAGTTTAAACTCAGCGACCCTGAAAACATATAACCGCTTTGATTCCCGGATATTTCCATGAATGCTCCAACTTCCACAATTTCTTTTAGGTTAGGAACGAAATGCGACCTGACCGAGTCAAACCAACCCTGGATTCGGATTCAGCGACCCCAAAAACGTACAGAATTGTTTATCTCGTCAAGTGGACAAAACCATTTTTTTCAACGTACCGTAGGAAATTCTCATCGAAAGACATTCTTAGTTTACTCCGTAAACGAATTGTGCCTATGCTTTTAATAATAGCTAAACTCTCAATTTTACAGGCCCACAAAAAAAACAAAAGTGTCTGTGCAATTGACCAGACCTATATATTCTTATGTATTTTTCGACGCTGAATCCGAATTTGCAATAAAAAAGTAGGGTCCAGCTACTTTTTTATGGGGTTTTGCTCGAAAAACCTCATTTTTCACGGTTTTTTCATGGTTTTTTTAAATAAAACAAAATAAAGAAAAATTTTATTTTTTGACTTCAGTATCGAATTCTACGGGAAAAAATACATCAAAAACCATGTTTTAATTTTTTTTACAAAAATTTCAACCCACCATAGGGCGATGAAAGGCAGAAAATCGCGACAAGTGAAAATTTGCTTCAAATTTGATTAAAATGACATTAAAATCAAGTTTTACGATTTTAAACCGATTTATAAACATTGAAAATACTTTACTGGGGGTTTTTGAGGGTTTATAGAATTATTATAGAATTTATAGATTTATAGAATTTATAGAATTTTCGCTAATACTTCGCAACTACGATAGTGAGATGTTGGATACTAGATATTGGCGATATCTATTTTTATTTTTGTCTTCCAAAAGAATATTTTAAATAAAGTTTTAAAGTGTTTTACGTTTACGCACACGTTTCTCGACAAATGACCGGCGTAAAGGATTTCTGACACGCTTTTGACCTCTTTCTGAAGATGTTTCTCTCTTCATCATCCAGCAGTAATCTGCCAACATATTTATACCCCATCGTCCTTGAAATCTGCGTTCAAATTCCTTCAAGTCTTGGTGAAACCTTTCTCCTTGCTCTTCACTAAAGTATCCGTTGTTCTCAGGAAATTGATCAATATGTGAATCAAGGAAATGAAGCTTCAAGTTCTTTATGCAGCCCAGTTTTTCAAAGATGCGTACCATTTTTTTTACAATAGTTTTGTAATTCACGTCTTTAGTGTTACCCAAAAATTTTGTTGATACATCTTTAAAACTAGACCATGCTGCTTTCTCATCATCTTTCAT
>NC_046661.1:49976251-49988884 GCF_010883055.1 Belonocnema kinseyi | reverse complement strand
GATTCATGTAGTGGAAAACCTCCAGAACAGTATCCAAAACATCGATTTTTTGAAAAAAAAAATCAATTTATCACGTTTATTGTCCACTTACGCCGACTAGGACTTGTTTTTTGAAAAAAATGACTAAAAATTCGTGATCAGCGACCTCAAAAACCCCCAGTTAAGTATTTTCAATGTTTATAAATCGGTTTAAAATCGTAAAACTTGATTTTAATGTCATTTTAATCAAATTTGAAGCAAATTTTCACTTTTCGCGATTTTCTGCCTTTTCATCGGCGTATGGTGGGTTGAAATTTTTGTAAAAAAAAAATCAAAACATGGTTTTCGATGTATTTTTTCCCGTAGAACTCGATTGTGAAGTCAAAAAAATAATTTTTTTTTTTTTTTAAAACCATGAAAAACCCATGAAAAACCATGAAAAAGTAGCTGGACCCTACTTTTTTATTGCAAATTCGGATTCAGCGTCGAAAAATACATAAGAATATATAGGTCTGGTCAATTGCACAGACACTTTTGTTTTTTTTGTGGGTTTTTTTTTGTTTACAATGTAACACAGAAAAGAGTCGTAGGATACACATCGGAGAAACAGCGGCGGATCCAGGCCTTGGTCTCGGAGGGGGCGATCGAGGGTATAAGTCGAAAAAAGCAAAAAAAAAAAAAAAAATTTCAAGTTATAAGTATAAAAACTTAGAGCTGGGGGGGGGGCGATCGCCCCGATCGCCCCCCTCTGGATCCGCCAATGCGGAGAAATCATTAGTGAATTCTGTGAAAAATTTGAGATTATGTGTAGAAAAAAGACCAAACTCCTAATTTTGTAATCTAAATTGTTTAAATATTGAATATTTCTGTTAACTTTACAAAGCAACATAGAAAACAGTCATCGGATAAAAATTGTCGTAGGATAAAGGATAATATTGTTAACGAAATAGTTTCAATAATTAGTATTCTTGTAAATTTGCAAATTATTATAGACAAAAATTATTGGTAAGATATTTTAGTTAATTCTGTAAAAAAATTAAGATTATTCGTAGAAAAAAGACCAAACTCTTAATTCTTCAATCTAAATATATTAAATAACACAGGCTGACAAAATTTCACAAAAGTCAAAAGCCAGAAAACAGACCAAACATTTCCAAAGGATTTTGATGCGTTTAATTCCAATCCGAACTCAAAATTGCTCCTTTATTCAGGTTTTCAAGATATCCTAACCTAAAAGTGCAAAAAACGCTTTTTTCAGCAGCTTTTGAGGTTATGTAACTGTACAAGAAAAATGTCTACTAGAAAGCTAATCTGGAATTTGAGAGTACTAATCTTCCCGTTTCAAACATACTTGGATTTATAAGGATATCTTTATTTTTCACCAAAATATTGTAATTTGAAATTTTTTATTTTAGCGTTTGAACCCATTAACGCTGAGGTGTTCAGATTTCTACAACGCATTGTCTATTGCTGACGGAACAATATTTTTTCTTCAAAATATTATCTCAGGGGTTTTCGAGGGTGCCCTTTCTATTGCCGGTGTCATTTTTTTTGTTATAACCCCTAGAAGATCCAATATGGCGGCCACAATTGAGGGCTTTAAAAAATAACAAAGGATCCCGCACAAAATACCAACAAAAAAGCGTACAGTCGTTTGGAACCAAACTTTGCACACTAATAAAACAATAAAAAATATGGAACCCATGTCTTTTTATTTCTACGGAAGCCCTTTCCTAGGGGTAGAAACCACCCCTAACAAGCCACAAGCATGCTAACCCACCTGACTTTGGGAACAATGCATTCTTGGAATAATGAAGTTCCATGTCACAAGTGGGTTAACCCACCCACCTGCTGATCCACCGAAACCCAGAAATCACCCCTATCAAATCATAAGCAGGCTAACCCACCTAGCCTTGGAAGCAGCGAATTTAGTCGTTTACATTTCGTGAATTAATTTAATTCCACACTACAAGTGGGCTAACCTTGAAATGAAATTTTTCAATTTCGCGTATTAACCCATTAACGCCAATATGGTATGCCAGTGTCCCTTGAAAATGTTATCTGAGGGGTTTTCGTGGATTCCTTTTCAATTAGCTCAGTTTTTTGTCTAGACTCAATATTTTCCAGCCACTTAAGGCTGGACTTGGGATTGTTCAGCTAAGCAAGAAAGTACTTAATATTTTCCAGCGAATTAAGGGAAGATTTTAGATTGCCTAACCAATTATGGCAAGCCTTTGGATTTCCCAGCTAGTCAATGCAAAGACTTTGAATCGTCCAGTCAGTCAAGGCAAGACTTTAAATCGTCCAGCCAGTCAAGACAAGACTTACGATTGCCCATTCAGTTAATGCAAGACTTAGGATTGTCCAGCTACGCAAGGAAGTACTGAATATTTTCCAGTCAATTAAGGCAAGACTTTAGATTACCCAGCCAATCAAGGAAAGACTTTGAATTGTCCAGCCAATAAAGGCAAGACTTTGTATCACCCAGCCAGTCAAGGCAAGACTTTGAATCGCCCTGTCAGTCAAGGCAAGACTTTAAATCGTCCAGCCAGTCAAGGCAAGACTTGCGATTGCCCATTCGGTTAAGGCAAGACTTGGGATTGTCCAGCTACGCAAGGAAGTACTTAATATTTTTCAGCCAATTGAAGAAAGACTTTAGATTGCCCAACCAATCAAGGAAAGACTTTAGAGTGCCCAGCCAATTAAGGAGAGACTTTGAATTGCCCAGCCAATAAAGGTAAGACTTGGTATCGCTCAGCCAGTCAAGGCAAGACTTTTAATCGCCCAGTGAGTCAAGGCAAGACTTTGAATCGTCCAGCCAGTCAAGACAAGACTTACGATTGCCCAGTCAGTTAAGGCAAGACTTACAATTGCACGTCTAATGAGGGTGAAACTAATTTTTTGTTTTCTTATGGAAACGTTAGCGCTTCATGTCAAACGATCGTTGAAGAGACTTTCGTTTATGACTAGTAGGGTCGTTCTCATTTCTTTTCAAAGACCAGCAATAGTCGGCCATAATTTTTACATTGCATTGACCTCGATAATGTTGCTCTTTTTGGTGAAAGTCTTGATGAAAGCGTTCGCCCATTTCTTCACGCAATGCTCCAACTTTTGCTTGGAAATGATCCAAATGATATTTGAGAAAATGTAATTTCATACTCATCAAACAAACTAATCTTTTAAAATTCTTTAACATACTAGATACAATAGTTCTAAACTTTGGATCTCGATTGTTCCCTAAAAATTTCTGTACAACATCTTTGAAACTCAATCATGCATCCTTTTCAATAGATGTCATGGTTTCATAAACAACATTATACTGACCAACTGTCTACCCTAATCTGTCTGGCCATTTCTCCGTTATCCAATGTTCATCCCTTGCACGACTGTCCCAAAGGCAAAGAAAACAAGGGTACTTAATGTTTCCTAATTGTAAGCCTATTATAAGATTTATCATTTTGATGTCACCACAAATAAGCCAATTAAAAACATTGTATTTTATTTTTATCAGGAGTAATTGGAAAGTATCATAAGATTCTTTCAGTGTAGTTGAGTGATCTACTGGAATTGCAGCATACTTATTTCCATTATGTAATAGTACTGCTTTCAGACTTTCTGTAGACGAATCTATGAAAACTCGCCAATCCTCTGGTGTATATAAGTTTATTTTATATAAATTAATGAGTCCTTCGATATCATTACAATACACAGTCCCACTGTCCATTGAAAAGTACTTGATAAACTTTATTTCTCTATTTCTGTAAACAGTTACTCTAGTGCCAGGTGACCATAGTGTCCTCTCTTTGAGTCTTGAAGCGCAAATAATCAGATTTATCTTTTGGAAGATCAAGTCACATATAAAATCGTCTAATCCGTCATGTTCAACAAATTTAGGACTTTCATCATCTGATTCTTCCCAAGAAGAATCTTCAGTTGCATTAGGATCGTCAGTATCCATTGATTCGTGAGTTGATCGGTCACTTTTGTTTTCAGAGTGATTTCTAATACCAATCTTGGCTGGGTTAACACATTTTACATCAGGGTAAACGATCTTCTCCAAATACTTTTTAGAAAAACCTCCTGTTTTGCATAAGCAAAAGTAACAATCAGTATCATGATCGTTGGGCCACGCCAAACAGGTGGTTGAATAACAGTCTGCATCTTGGTACTTTCATCCTCCCGATTTGACAAATTTAATCTACAAGCTTGACAAATTGAGGCTGGTACCCGCGGTTTATCCAAATTTTAATTGAAGTCGCATAACAGTTGAAGTATGACGTTTTTATCGAATCATTAATTGATCGACGGGGCTTCTCCGTTTCACACTTTCCACAAACGTGACAAAACGTATTAACTTTCTTAGCGCAAGGAGTTCTTAGACTATTTTTTTTTCTTCTAATGAAAAGTAACGAAATGTAACCGCTAGACAGATTTCAAATACAAAAAGAATTATATTACCTACGCATTCAACCGTTAGCCCGCCACACAAGCGTGATCTCTGACACGGAAAGATTTGTAGCAAAAAACGAATTTCATCAACTACGCATAACACGTCATAAAAGCGTCGCCAGATCAGTGAGCCAGCTAGGGATCGAAGCCTGTCTGCGCCGTAGAACGGCGCGCACATACAGCGAATGTGAACAATAGAATGCACATAGAGTGCGCAGTAGCATTCCGCGCAGTCAGTCTTCTTTTGTTTTATCAATGTGCGAAGTTTGGTTCCAAACGACTGCACGCTTTTTTTTGGTATTTTGTGCCGCATCCTTTGTTCTCTTTTAAAGCCCTAAATTGTGGCCGCCATGTTAGATCTTCTAGGGGTTATAACAAAAGACTGACACCGGCAATAGAAAGGGCACCCTTGAAGACCCCTAAGATAATATTTTGAAGAGAAAATATCGTACCATCAGCAATAGAGAATGCGTTTTATAAATCTGAACACCTCAGCGTTAATGGGTTAAAACGCTAAAATAAAAAATTTCAAATTACAATATTTCGGTGAAAAATAAAGATATCCTAATAAATCCATATGTAGGTTTGAAAGGAGAAGATTAGTACTTTCAAATTCCATATTATCTTTTGTGTCTGGTCTCTGGCTTTAAAATTTTTCGGCCTTTGTAATTATAGTTCTTGTTTAAATTGTTAATCATACTTAGGAATTTGAGAAGTAATACAAAGAAAATGCATTGAAAATATATCCTTTCTTCAGTCCGTACGGAAAGTTATGAATCTTTGAAAAATAGCCAAGCTCTGAATATGTCCATAAACATTGCATAAGTAATTAATAATTGTTGTAAATTTTGAAAGCATCATAGAAAAGAATCATCGGACAGACATTCTTAGTTGATCCGTAAACAAATCGATTCGTAGAAAAAGATCAACTCTTAATTTTTAAATTAAAATTGTTTAAATAATTAATAGTTATTGTACATTTACAATGGTGTCTTGTAAGGACCCAGGAGAATTAGTCTCAGCGATATAGTTGTCAAAGAGAAGTACACGGTTGCATGGAAATTGTTGAAAAATATGAATGACAATCGTCGGGTAATTCGGGAGAATCATTTTAGTGAACTATTGAAGCTTTCTGTTATTTCTAAAGAGTTCTTGGTTCGCGCACCGAATGGTCAAGTCAGAAGCATGTAAAAACACACAAGGCTCTGGGGGAAACAATAGAATGAAGTAATTTAGTGCTAGTTGTGATTATCAAAGAACAACAAATGCTAAGATTATAGTTCAGAATTAGAGATGGCTACGTTCAATAACAGTATAACTTTTCTGCAACGTAGAGATCAAATCGAAGAAACTCAAACTTATCGGAGGCACAACGTTGCCGATTATTCTTCATCGGCGTGTCATGCATGTAACAAAAGGCACCACACTTTGTTGCACTTTGAACAGGTTAAAGAGCAGCAATCGTCAGCTCCAAAGCCAAGGACATCGAAGTCGGAGGTAGGAAAACCTTCGAACCCACATACCTATAGTGTCCAAGCAGGAACCGCGTCTATACTTGCCAACGCAATCGTTCATCTTGTCAATGCGCAGGGTAAGGTTATAACTTGTCGAGCATTTTTTTATTCTACGTCCCAACAAAATTTCGTAACTGAGGAAGTGACCTCATTCCTAAACCTTCCCCGAAAATCTTTAGATATGTCTGAAGGGGTAATAAAAGACACCAGTGCGAAAATTGATGCGGCACTGTCCACGACATTGAGATCTCGATACAATAATTTCAAAAAGGACCTTAGTTGTTTCGACCTCTCGCGAATGAATCAGCCGATGCCTGGTAGACAATTAAATATTTCTGAGCTTAGCATTCCTACCAACATATTCGCAATGGAGTACAGATGTTCTATAAACTGTTGTCTGTAAATCAAAATTTAATGAATAGTCATCCCAATCTTGTATTTCAAAAAACCTACTTTAGTTTAATTATTTCAGGGAAATTTAATGGTTCCCTGTCTACCTTTTGTAACCTACAATGTCATTTGACAACTCACTTACTCTCGCTCGAATCAACTCTCAGCAAGTTTTGGAAAATTGAGGAACTACCATGTTCTAAACCCTTGTCAGTAGAAGAAAGAGCGAGTGAGCAATACTTTGTAGAAAACACGCATCGTAACATTGACGGTCTGTATCTGTTGCGATTGTTCTTTAATGACAAAAGGCATATGCTTGGGGATTCGTTTTCTGTTTCACTACACAGATTTAAATATATAGAGAGAAGGTTGTCCAGAAACGAGCATTTGAAATCTAATTATTGCAAGTTTCTTGACGAATATAAAGCTTTATGTCACCTCACTTTGGCCGAAAGCAAAAATAATTCGTAACACGTTTTTTACCTGCAGCATCATACGATAATCAAGACGGACAACCTCACGACAAAGATTCGAGTAGTGTTCGATGGGTCAAAAAATCCTCGTCTGGGGTTTCGTTAAATGAAACAGAAATGGTTGGACCTACAATTCAGAATGAATCATTTTATATTTTAGTTCGGTATATTTTAAAAGCAGTCATCTATAAAATCCCTTGTGCTCCATTTCTTGCAATTCAAACCCTAAATCACTTAGCCGATGATCAAGTAGAGCAACACCCTTCTGTGCCTCTTTTGAAACCAGACTTTTATATAGACGACTTGCTAAACGATGCCAATACGCCACATGAAGCAAGGAACATACGCGATAATCCCATCCAGCTTTCGAAAAAACGGTAGTTTCACGCATCGCAAATCAGATTCTAACGAACTCTCGCTAATATCGCACGATATATGCAATTTAAGTGGCAATCATATGTTCCTTGATCCCGATACGGTGATCAAATTTCTTGGCTTAATATGAGACTATCGCAGAGATACCATGTGTTTTCGACCAATCTAACAAACGGCATATCTAAGCCAGCGAAACGATAAATTTTGTCGCATATGTCAAAATTTGATCCGCTTGGCCTTGTGTGTCCCGTCATTTTGAAAGCTAAATGGATGATCCGGTTCTTATGGAAGGTGTATGTGTCATGAAACGAGACAGTACCCTACGAAATAAGCACCATGCGATCAGAATATCACGAACAATTACCATTATTGCTCAACATCTACTTCAGCCGACAGATCCCCGTTGCATATCAATTCGCCAAAAATGGCGAAGAGATAAATTATCATGCCGGAAACACGTAAAAATGTAAATCTCGCGTTCCGCATGACATTGACAATAATAGTACATTATGCAACAAGGGGCGAAAGGAGCAGATATTTCGCGCGTGTGGCTTGATTTCTCACGCGGGCCGCAATGACCTGAGGGAAACAACTACTTTCGCCCTGTGTTACCTATAGTATTTTATTCCTCTCTAGACCGTGGCCACCTTTTTGCCCTAAAAAGCGGGGCTGTCGCATTTTTCTATAGCTTTGTTCGCTTCTCAAATTGTGATCGAATAATTTTTACTTTCACCCTGAAAATTACACTTGCGCCCCGAAAATTTTACTTTCGCCCCGCTGAATTTATTTTCGCCCAGCAAATTTTACTTGGAAGGGAAGCTTCTGATGTGTCCCCTAAGGGTTTACATATTTCTTGCACCTTCTTCCCTATTCCTTTACACACCCCCTACACACTTACTTGGTGGTGGAAGAGGGACCTACAGTTTAAGGTGGATTCCCAACCACCAAGAGCAACAGCATTAAGTACATAGAGAAAACCTTTTTCTTTAGAGGTACCGGTCCCACGACTCTCCAGAGATGAACAACTCTCTTGCTAGGCTAGTGTTCACCGCTTAAGCCACCGAGGTTTTTCCAGAGTGAGAGGTGGGAATCGAACCCGCAAGCCGACGAAGTGGGTCCAAAGCCTACGCTTTATCCCCCAAGACTATCGCCCCACTAGCAAATTTTACTTTCTCCCCTCTAATTTTAATTTCGCCCAGCCGATTTTATTTATTCATTCATAATGTGTCCCCTAAGGGTTTACATGACTTCCATTCCTTACAATCATTCCGCTTATATCTATATCTAGTTCCTTAACTCTATTTCCTGCGATAGCGCAATTTAGGACTTGTTAGTAAACATTCTTTTGCCAGATTCCTTCATCCTCCATTCCTCTCCTACATCCTACCCACACATGCTCCTATGTTTCCTTCTCCCATTCACATATTCTACACTTTCTGTTCTCTTCTTTTTCTCAGTACATTCACTCCCTTACCTCGTTTCTCAATCTAAATCTTGCTACTCTGGTCCACCTTCTCTCTTCCCATCCCTTTTCTCAATACTTCGGCACTCCTTTCTTTTTTATCATCTTATACTATTTATTGTATTTTGATTCCTTAATAATCTTCCATCTTTCTATGAATTGTCTTTCCCTCTCTCTTCTTTCCAGTTCTTCATAGTTTACTCTTGTCCCGCCTTTTATTTCTCTTTAATTAAAGAAGTCCATCTTTCTTCTTCTTATCTCGTTAAGGCGATCGCCCTCCCTGACCTCTCTTCTACCTCCATCAAATACTTTCTCGCCAACTCCCATCCGTTTCCCGCTCTCAGCTTCGTCTTGAATTTCCATGTCCTTTTTTCCGCTCTAATACTTAACTTATCCCTTTGCGCTTCTTCTCTCATCATATATTCTGGCATCCCCCAGTCTGCCCCTAGTGTCCACCTTATATACCTTTCTTGTAAAATCTTAATATCTTTCCTTTCTTTTTCCTATTCCCCATATATGTTTCATTACTCTTACTGCTTTTTTATCCTTTCTCTTCTATGAGCTGTATGATTTCCATTCGTTTGCAGGATATATCCCAAATATTTATACTCTTTCACTCCTTCTAACTTTATTCCCTTCCATCTCCCTGTCCATTCTTTCTTCCTTTTCCCTACTTTTCTAAATCTCATTAGCTCTGTCTTTTCTACATTTACATTCAGCTTTTTCCCATATAAGCGTTTCTCTTGTCCTGTAATTAATCTTGCTATCCCTTCTTTATCATCTGCCATCAACATTATTTCGTCTGCATATGCCAGTCTATATATCTTTTCCAACCCTATCCTTACTCCTCATTAACCTTTTCTTCTCATTTCTTCTTCCAAGTCTGATATTAATAAACTAAATAAAAGTGGGCTTAGGGGACATCCTTTTCTCACACCTCTCACCAACCAGATACTATCTCCTACGTGATTGCCTACCTTTGCCCCGCTAATTTTACGTTCACCTCACTAATTTTACTTTCTTCCCGCAAAATTTACTTTCGCCCCGAAAAGGCGATTACCAGGAAATATATGCTACTTTCACCCCTATTTTTAGCGGAAAAAGGTGGCCATTTCGGTTGAGTGTGGATTAAAGAACATTTGTACCCTAGAAAAGTATTGCTCTTTACCAAAACTCGCGCATATCATAGCCTACATGACTCGAATTATTCATAATTGTAAGCATACAGAGCCCGGTGCGGCGCTCTCATTCCAATAGAAATCGCGGTAGCAATGCAAATAGTATTACGGTTGACTCAAACAAATACATTTCCCAAAGATATTAATTATTAGAAAGAGGGTAAGATACTGAGCAAAAATATCAAGTTACTGTCGCTGAACCTTTTTTAGATCAGCATAAGAATCTTAAAGTATATGGTCGTCTAAAGCACGCAGATTTGTTTGCGGATCATTAGCATCCGATTGTATTTCACGCCAATAATGACATAACTTATATCATTTCTCGAGAAGAGCACGTAAGACTCATACACCCTGGAACACAGAAAACCTCTATTCTGTTCGCGAGCGATATTAGCCTCTTAACGCCCGCAACATAATACGTGAAATCCTTCGTCAATGTGTCCTGTGTTAGCGTAAAACCTCGTGACATCGAGTACCTGATGCGTGGCTTGCCTTCTGAGCGAATTTCATTCTATCGACCGTTCCTTGATGTCGGGTTAGACTTTTGCGGACCTGTGTGAATCAAGGAGAAACAACTTAGAAAGAAAAAAGTCAAAGTCTATGTCACCGTTTACCTATGTATGGCAACCGAAGTCATCCACCGCGAACTCTTTAATGACTTGACTACTGAGACCTTCATAGCGAGCCTGAAAAGATTTTTTTTTAAGAAGTGGAAGGTCTCGAAGAACTCATTTCAATAATGCAACCTATTTCATCGAAGTTATTTGTACATTAAAGGATCTTTAGACTTTTTTTCAATTATTCGGTCACGAAAATAAAATAGCAGATTGCATACGAGAAGAAATCACAACATGTAAAATTATACCTTCTAGGTCCCCACATTTTGGCGGCTTATGGATACTGCTTTTAAGGCTTTCAAAGATCATTACATACGAACCATGGCTAAAACGCCATCAACGTTACAGCAATTAGAAACTCTTGTAATTGAAATCGAGGCTATTTTAAACTCCCGACCACTTTCTCCTCCCTCCCGCGATCCAAATGATCTCCACGCACTAACCCCAGGTCATTTTTTTATTGCTGATGCGCTGACAAGCTTCTTTTCGACAGACTTTTCAGAAGTTCTAACTAATCGCTTGTTTTGCTGCCACCACCTTTACACTGGACGACGGGCATTCACAGCTCTAATGAGAGGAAATTATGGCATAAACGAATTTGCCATGGTGAAAACAAGTAAAGAAGAGTATAAACGCTGTCTCAAAAAATGCTGCCCTCTTCCTATCAAACATGTCAACAAACGAAAAATTTAATAGAGAGTTGACTCAATCTTCCGTGTATTTTCATTAATTTAAACTATGTATTTCTGTTACAGCTTAACTCTTGGTCTACATGGTTACTTATATGATTTCATTAATTATTTTGAAAGTGTACCGCTCAAAGGCCGCCGACATGCTACGTCTTTGTATTATTGGATTCGATACTCGAAGTATTACCGTAAGTACAATTTAGAAAATATTATTGAAAGATGAATTAAACAAATGTATTCTAATTTTGTGAAGAGGTTTCTTAACAATAATAGCTAGGATAGGGACGGTTCCATTTTTCGGGAACTTTCTAAAGAAATCAATTGGCTGAATATTCGTTCCCACTAATACTTGTGAATCACAGTGACGTTAATAATCAAAAATTGTAAGGCTTAAGGCTAGCTGCATCTCTTCTAATTTAGAAAAAACTAGGAACATCAAGTAAAGCAATTTGACGGACCCAGCAGCCGGCAAAGATCATTTTGAAACTTACGTTTATGACTCACTTTAAAACTTCTGTAGTCCTAAATCTCTCTTTCTCTCTCTCACAAAAACATCTGCTTTCCCCACTACTGTAAATTTCAAAATTTCAACCTCATAAAGTTTAAACGTAGTTTTGTAATTCATTCAGAACCGAACCGTCGCAATGTATACTTCAAATATATGTATAGTAAACTTGAAGTCAAGATTTTTGAACTTTGTATACTTTCGTTCATATAAAATGAGTACAACAAACAAACAAAAAACAACGAAGTTTTAACCGAATACATCAATTTCCTACCCAATTGTTGACTCTTGAAGCCGAAAAGACGAATTATCTATCAAAGAGTTCAATTTTCAACCTGAAAATACTTTCAATCAAATAGCTTCATGAGCACCGAAAATCTTCCCGCAGGGTCTCTCGCCAATCCCCGCCTTTGTACATAGCCCACACTTGTGCCCAGATTTTGAAAACTAAAGATCAAAGCATCGACAACAGTAATGCGGCCATTGTGAAATCTCCGTTTTTTAAAGCTCCTTCAGTTTTAACGAACACATTCTCATCACGTATCTCGTGCTTCCCACTCCACTTTTTCCCTCAAATGATGTACCATTTCCATATAAGTATAGTATTACGTTTAAAAATAATGCACATTCTTAAAAAAAATGTTTGCTATTAAAAATTGTATTAAAACTTCTGCCGCTTTATTCAAAAAATGAAGTTGCTTATTTTTAATGCTATTTTTATGATTTAAGCGTTAGATGTACAGTCTACACAGCAGCCTTACTGTTTTAAAACTTCTAAATTATATCCTTAACCACAGTGACCCAGCCTCTGTCAACTGAATATTCTACCGCATCGTCATTGTGGTCCAACGAAACTTTCAATATTAAGAGGGGAGGAGATCAGCAGCGTTGTGTGTGTGTGTGTCTTTGGTTTCGTACCTCAAGGAAGGCCGGGAATGTGAAAATGAGACAATTTTAACTCCCATCTAACAAAACGCTGCTAATCTCCTCCCCCCTCAATAT
>NC_046661.1:49954776-49976151 GCF_010883055.1 Belonocnema kinseyi | reverse complement strand
GGAGCGGGTGCTAATCTGGAAAATTGCACCCGCTTCCAGCGAAATCGCGGTAAAATTTCAGCCACAACCACGTCTCACGACCGTGAGATAGGTGGTTACAGTTTGTAAAGAAATCAATACGACGATCCAGCAAAAGCCTCGTGCACCCTAAGAACACGGAGAGACCCAAGGACTACCGCCTTCTGCATTTTCCCGCAAGTGTTTTAGCATATTCTTGACACGCAGGGATGCTTTTTAGGCCATTAGCAAGTAAAAGCTTGGCACCTCCAAGAGCGCCGATAATAAGGACGATTAGTTCAACAGAATATTCCGGGTACAATCGTTAAAACTCCCTTATAAGGTCTCGATACCTCTCTTTCTTTTCATTCTCCTTGGTTATGATGTTTTTGTCAGCTGCTGCCGAAAATTCGATAACGAACATGGTTCACTTCTCGAAGTCAAGAAGAACCATGTCAGGCCTCGAGTGAGCAACAGAAACAATTGTCGAGAATATAAAGTTCCAGTATATACGGCACTTCCCGTTCTCGACAATTGACTCAATTTTCCTAGGAGCATTTAAAGGAGCGATATTAAGGTGAATGCCGTAGGAGTGACAGAGATGGTAATAAAGCACTCTTAGTGCCGCACTGTGCCTTCGACTATAGGTCGTTCCTGCGTGTGCTGGACAACTAGATAGTATGTGAGCTAAATGCTTCGGGTGTGCATGGCACGCCTTGCAGCTATCATCAGGAATGTTTTGCCTCAAATGTGGCGACGGTATGTTAAGGTGGAAATGACACCGTCTTGGCATGTAAAAATGAAACTCTCCATACCAGACTTCAGTCCGGGCAATTTAAGGAAAGCAAACGTTAGCACACAAGACATTGACTGATCCTTCACATTTCTGTGGAAGATACCGTGCATCCTCTAATGGAAGAGCTGTTCACGAAAGTTTTTCTCTTGTGCTTTCTTAATCCGGGCTTTCAGGAGTGAGTACTCGAGATAGATAAGATTTGATGCATTTTGCTCACCCCTAAAACTGAAGTCAAGTCCGAGTGTTTCAGCAGCCTCCTCCGCTGCTTTGTACAGAAACGCTCCTTTGTCCACTTCTTCTATGTGCTGTACCCAGAATAATCCTGTTGTGAAGACATTCAAGACTCAATATTCCGCGACCAACTTGATGGGGTGAGATGTACAGTCGCGGAACGGAAGACTTATGATGCACGCTTTTGTTCATGTGCATTACCTTTCTTGTCCCGATATCAAGGGATCTGAGCTCGTTCTTCGTCCATGGAAATACTCCAAATGAATAGAGTACTACCGGGACGACAAGCATGTTCGTTGCAGATACTTTGTTCCTCATCGACAGTTCGGAAGACCAAATCTGTCAGATGAGACGTTTGTATCTGCTTCGGAGAGTATCCTTTATAGATGTCACATCCTGAATGCGGCTCTGTGGCACGCCCAGGTATGTGTAATTCTCTCCAGCGCAAAGGTGTCGTATAGCGCTTCTATCAACATGTTCAGGATCTTCAGGGATGCCATTAAGTTTTCCTCGCTTCAAATAAACCTTGGAACATTTGCTTAACCCTAATTCCATTCCAATCTGCTTAGTATATCTTTCGACAATCCCTAGAGCTAGATGTAATTGCTCTTTGTTTTTAGCATAGATCTTAAGATCGTCCATGTAAAATACATGAGTGACCTTGTACTTTCGATCTGCAGGTTTGCCGCACAAGTACCCGTCGGAATGGCGAAGGGCTAGAGATAGTGGCAATAATGTAAGGCAAAAGAGGAGTGGGCTCATGGCCATCGATTGTTCACGCTGGTAGAATGCTGCATCTTTACAGATACATCTATCGATGAGCAGGTTCTCCCGACATCCGGCTACGCCTTTCTTTGAGCCTCGTTGTTCATACATTTCTTGCAACACATGTTCAATTGCCCGAACAATCCTATCATTTAGGATAGCTGTGAATATATTATAAAGTGTGTTCAGACAAGTTATTGGCCTGTAATTCTTCAGGTCAGCTAAGTTGCCTATTTTCGGCAGGAGTATTGTGCGCCCTTCCACCAACCACGCCGGAATCGGCTCTTCCGACTTCAAATATGAGGTGAAAATACGGGCCAAATGATGGTACGTATCCAAGTCATAGGTCCATTGTAACGTTCAAGGTCAGTTAGAGGTTATTTGAAATTTACAAAGTTTTCCAAGAGGTCAGTGTAATTCCTGAATTTAATTTTAACGAGAAATTCATTAGTGAGCTCTGTATTGATCTTGGTTACAGCGTTTTCAATATTGTAAAATCATGAAGAAATGTTGCATTAAAACTTCCAGGTGTTTTGGTGAGAGTTCTGTATCTTCCCGAAGAGTTATAGAGTCCTATACCGTGTTTCGATACGAACTCAATACCTAAGGTAATACAATAAGTCCTATACCGTTTTTCGATACGAATATTACGAATCGAAACTAAATTAACGTATTACGATTACATACTTACTATCTTTCTCTAAAAGATCATTATGGCGCAAGCTAAACTTTCGGAACGATAGAGGGTATCTGTATTATTGATGCGTGGTTGAGAAGATCGAGTTCGACCTTATGATCAAGTTCGTTTGCTTTTTAATCGCACTTTCCGTAAAGGAGAAGGGTTAAATCCTGTCTCAAAATCAACAATTAAAAGAACTGTAAGGCGCTTTATGAATCATGGATCTATTAAGGACCTTCAGAGAAATAGTTGACCCAAATCTGCAGAATCTGAGAAGATCCAGATGGACATAGCCCAAGCATTTGTTGAAAACCCACACCTTAGTTTACGTCGAGCTAGTGATGAGCGTGACGTTGCTCCTGAAACGGTGCGAAATGCTTTAAAAAGCATTAATTTCCATCCTTACAAAGTTCATCTGGTACAAGAGCTCAATGAAGACGATCTTGATCGTCGGGTTGAATTTTGTGAAATTATGATGCACAGAATTGATAGAGATCCTCTTTTCTTGTACAATACAGTATTTTCAGATGAATCTACTTTCACTTTAAAAGGTGAAGTTAACAGGCAAAATTGTAGATATTGGTACGACACAAATCTTGATTGGATGTTAAAGAGTCACACACAATATCCACAAAAGATTAATGTTTGGGCCGGTATCTTGAATGATACAGTGATAGGCCCCTTCTTCAACGATGGTAATCTCAATGACCGTGCATATGAAGAGCTTCTTAGAAACCAAATCGTACCAAGAATAAGGGAGATTACACGCGATAATTTTCAAAATATTTGGTTCCAGGTGGACGGAGCAACGGCTCATTACAGTAGGGAGGTTCGAGCATGTTTAGATACTCAGTTCCCTCAAAGGTGGATTGGAAGAAAGGGGTTAAATCGAGTGGCCTGCTAGATCTCCTGATCTGACGCCTCTCGACTATTTTCTTCGGGGTTATTTAAAGAGCAAAGTATACTTATTGCAACCGCAAAGCTTGGACGAATTGCAGAATCGGATTCTGCAATAGGCTACTTTTATTGATAGGGAGATGATTCGTAATGCTGTAACTCATTTTTACAATCGCATAGCTTTTTGTCAAGAAGCTCAAGGTTTTTAGTTCGAACATCTTCATTGAAGCGTGAGAGGCAAGGGGACTCACGCTAATCAAGCCCCTCAAAGGGAACAGAATTTACTATGTCTACGTCGTTGTTCCTGGGTAATGCTAAACGTAAACGTAAACTGCTTGGAAAAAACCTTGAAAATACCTTGATGTAAAAAAGGGGGTTTCCATTTAAAAATGCAAAGTTGACCTTCAAGAAGTCATAAAGGTCAACTCCAAGGTCAAAATTAAGGTCAACATTGAATTGCTTGTTGAAATTTACTTCAGGAATTACACTGACCTCTTGGCAAACTTTGTTAATTTCAAATAATCTCTGACTGACCTTTAACGTTACAATTGACCTATGACTTGGGTACGTACCTGAACGTAGAATTTTCCGCTCTATCGATTGCAGATATAAAAAAATATTTGAGATTCTTTAAAACACTCTGAATTTGTTGAATGAAGAAATGTAAGTTTAGGATTTTCCATTATTTTGTATTATGTAAAAATTTGAATTTTATATTTTGCAAGAAAAATCTGAATTGTTTATAATAATCTGGTGGGGCATTTAAAAATTCAAATTTTTCTTCTCTTCACTTTTTTCACATCGTGCGTTATTTGGCTTAAAATTTTCATTTTCCTGTGTTTTATGGAATTTTGTAAATGCTATGACTTTGGTAATTTTTGGTTCTGTGGAAAAAAGTCATTAGATACATTTTTCGTCCTTCTGAATAATAAGAATGCCCGTACAGATAATTTTTGAATTATGAAAAAAAAGGTCTCAAACATCAAAAATCTAATACCTTCTCTGATAAGAATGGAAAAAAACTATTATTACGATTTTTTTCTACTATCGTTGCAGAAATGTTATCTATTTTTTCTTAGCTTGTGTCATTTGTCGAAAAATTCAATTTTTGTATTGTTAATATTTTTTTATAAATAAAACAAAAACTACGTGTCCAATAAAAAATTGTAACATTTTTAACATTTTTCTTTTCAAATAATATGAAAAAATGTACAGAGAATTTGTGAATCACGAAAAAATGTGGCCTCAAAAATTTACAAAATGCGCTCACTTTTAGAGGTTTTATCCAAAATTTCTGACTAATGAACTTGGCATTTAGCTTACGGCACTAAAAAAGTGTACCAAAGTCCAATCTATAGATTAATTTTTTAAAAAGTTATCGCGCTCACAGACAGACAGAGAGACATACAGACGGGCAGATTCGTAAAAACTTGTTTTTCGAATTCAGGGGGTCTCAAAACGTGGACACTTGACAAAAACTGGGCGGGCGGATATCGCTGAAAAATGTAATTTTTGGACTTTTTATTATTTTGTATCCCAAACGCCAATCAGATTCGTAAAAACTTGTTTTCGGATTCAGGGGGAATGAGAACGTAGACATTTGACCAAAACTGGGGGGGGGGGCAAATTTTATATAGCTATAAGAATGTTGAAAAACCAAAATTAATTAAATTTAAAGTTTTTACCAGCATAAAGTTTTAATTCTTTTTAATTCTTATTAAATATATAGTGCATATGTTTTCTTCTAAAAATTCATTTGTATAAAATGTTCAAATGGTTCGAAATAGTCGATTTTTGAATTTTTGTATAAAAATTATTTGAATAGTTAATAATTATTGGAATTTTTGCAAAGTGTCGTAGGAAAAAATTATTGTAAACGCATTCTTTGTTGGTCTCGAAAATAGATTAAGCTTATTATTTGAAAAATAGCCAAACTCTCAATTTTCTAATGAAAGTAGTTTAAATAATAAATCCTACACATTTAATAATTCTAATTAATCGGAAAGACGTTCTTAATAAATTTGTAAACAAAAACGGAGTAATGGCAAAGACAATTTTAGTTCACTACTTACGCAATGTGTATTTATTAATTGAAAAATACCCAAACTCTAAATATGTTTTTAAAAATTGTTCAAATGATTAATAATTATTATAAATTTACAAAGTATCGTAGCAAATAGTCATCGAAAGGCATTCTTGGTTCAATTCGTACAGAAATTGTGCTTATTATTTTATAAATAAATAAACTCTTAATTTGCTTAAAAGACTTGTTTATATAATTAATAATTTAAAATTTGTAAAGCACCCTAGAGAAAAAGCTTCGGAAAGATATTCTTAGTTAATAGTTCTTGTGCAAAGGTACATAGAAAAGAGTCATCGAATGGACATTCTTAGTTGCCTTCAAAAAAACTTGACCCGTGGGATAAAGACCAAACTCTTAATTTGATATCTAAATTGTTTAAGTAATTGATGGTTCTTTAACATTTACAAAACAACGTAGAAAAGAGTCACTAGGTGACCAGTGTTAGTGGACTCAATAAACAAATGGATTCGTAGAAAGAAAAACAAACTCTTAATTTTGAATTGAAAATAATTATATCATAAATATTCTTCTACATTTGCAAAACATCATAAAAAAAATTACCGGAAAGATATTTTTAATTAATTCTGTAAAAAAATTGATATTATTCGTATGAAAAATACCGAACTTTTAATTCTTTAGTCTAAATTCTTTAAATAATTAAAAGTTATTGTAAATTTACAAATCAACATAGAAAAAATTCATGGGATAAACATAATTAGCAGATTCTCCGCTCGTATAAACAAGGCCAAACTCTTAATTTTTGATCGAAATAGTTAGAAGAATTAATAGTTCTTGTAAACTTGCAAAGCATAATAAAAAAAATCATCGAAAATAAATTTTTGGTTAATTCTGTTGAAAAACTCAGCTTATTCGTAGAAAAAATACCAAAATCCTAATTTTTTCATCTAAATTGTTTTCTTTATTTGTTTATACTCTCTCCCTTTTACAGGTTTAAAAGTCTTTACATAAGCATTACAAGTATTCTTACAAACAAGCATTATACCATCTCACGAACTTTCGCTTCATACAGTCTTAAATTATTATTATTGTTATTGCTAAACGTTTGCGACTTTGCCCTGGGCTTCTATTTCCTCTTACTATTGTCAATTTCAAATTTTGACTCTATTTCGCAGCACAACTTCGTGACTCTCCTTCTTTCGGAGTCATTTTTTGCCTTTTTTCTACCATCCTGTGCAACCAGCTATATCTCTTTCAGATCTTCGAGCTTCTTCATTTCTTCTTCCCCCTGCCCATTTTCATTCAGAATCCATTTAATTCTCTCTCCCCTTTGTCCTATGTACACCTCTCTTACACATGCAACCATGTTTCCTGCTTATACCTACATACTCTAGAAACATTCTCTTTTTCATTCATCCAATACCTGCATGATCTTATACCTTCTCCCATTCTGAATCTCACTACTTTATTCCATTTGATCTTCTTTTTAATCCTTTTCAGGTACTCTGGTTCCCCCTGCCCCTTAACCATTCTATACCAGCTGTTGTACCTTGAATTTGCGATTTTTCTCAATATTTCCTCACCTTGCCTTGCCTTCATCTCTTCCTCTATTTCCTCCCACTCTTTACCCTTCTCATGTATACCAAATCCACGCCTCATTTCATATCTCTCCTCCTCCCATTTTAAAAGCCCCACGTTACCCCTCCTCTCTTTATCCATGACCTCCCGGGCACACGCTTGCATATTTTGCTTACCTCTCCCCTTTTTAGTTTCTCTTTAAAGTTCCAGGCTCTTTTCACTTGGCTCACCACCATTTTGTATAGTCCTATTTCTTCTCTCCGCATATAACCTGGGCAACTCCAACTCACTCCCAAAACCTTCTTCAAATATCTCTCATGCAAACCTTTAATTCTCTTGTGTTCTTTCCATTTCCAGATTTCCACACCATAACTTAACACTGACCATACTAATACATCAAACATCCACAATCTTATCTTCTAGTTATCCTGGAACCTGCATCTCACTTCCTCCTCTCGTTCAGAACAAAAATCCTAAGTAGCAAAACTCATCAACTAACTCTACCACCCATTTATCTTCCATTCGTACTTTAATCTACCCCTTTTATTCCTGAAACACATCAACTTGGTCTTGTTCACATTTATTGTTAAATCCTTTTTTCTTGCATATTCTTAAAACACTCTGATCAACAAATTCATACCTCTTTCATTATCAGCTAATAGCACTACGTGATCTGCATATGCTAGTGAATACAGGTTTCCCGTTCCTAATTTTGTCCCTCCTTTCCCTTTCATCTTCAATTTCTCCCCCTCTACGAGAAGAATACTAAACAGAAGTGGGCTCAAAGGATAACCTTGCATGAGCCCCCTTCCTGTCCAGAATTCCTTACCTTTCTCATCTCCTACTTTCACCATTATCTTAGTATCCACAAATATTTCTATTATCCTACGGACATGAGTGTAATACCTCTATATTCCTGAACCTTTTTGCCTTCTCCTTTCTGAATCAACGGTACTACCAGCCCTATCTTACACTCCTCCGGCCACGCTCCTCCTTTCGATACCGTGTTGCAAATCCTCCACATTTCTTTCCTCATCCCTAATCCTCTATATTTCAGTGCTTCATTTTTTAAGCCATCTTCCCCTGTTGCCTTGTTTGTTTGCAAACGTGCGGTCGCCTCAATCACCTCATCCCTACTAATCTCGTTTTTAATTTCCTCGCTCCATCGACCACTTTTCTTGCTTCTTCCTTCACCATATATTTCACTACTCCTAGCAGCTCCTTGAAGTGCTTCTTCCACTCTTTCATTCCTATTTTTTCATTTATACCCTTACTTCCTCATCTTTCCCTATTTATAACTTCCCATTTCCTGCCTTCTTTTACCGCCTTCTCTACCTCTACCATATACCTTTCGTTTTCATTCTTTCCTTTCTCCTTTATCATTCCTTCGTGCTTCCTCTTTCTCCTGTTGAGTTTTCCATTTCCTCTTTCCTCGATTTCCTAGCACTCTCCTTCATCGCGCCGACTGTTGCCACCTGTGCAACAAATCCTGCGACCCCGTGCTTCCCGATTTCAATCCAAGCCTTTCCACATAAGTGGTCCTACCGCGCCTATGCCCCTTCCTCGTCTTGATTCGGCCGATTCTGTCGTTGGCACGGGATGCAAAGGCGTAGTCAACGTCTCATCTGCACTTTCCTCACTGCTTGCCTCGTCTACGTCGCTACCTTCTCTCTGTTTGTTATCGCTATCCCTATTTGTTTCATTCTTCTCACTTCACTCGCTCTGCCTTCTTCCGAAATCATGTTGACTACTGCGCATAACCGACATGACTCTACCCTGTTAACTGACCTTTAGCCTCACCTTTCCTACCTCTGTAACTTTCTATCCTCCCCAGAATTTTAAAAACTTTTTCCAAAAACTCGCCCTCCGACACTTATTTCTTTTGACAATTTGTGTCTATTTAATACCATTGCCCTTCTTACTTTTCGAACTACTACTTACTGCTGAGAAACCCAGTATATCATCCAAGCGAACCTAACCTAAAAATCCACTTTCGTCAATTTCTGTATTTTCCATTTAAATTTTCACTTTCCATCACTCCCTTCATTCACATTTGCACTTTCACCCCAGCAACCTTACTAACCACACCCTCACTGGACTCAATCAGCTTTTCACTTCCCTCAGCCAAAAAATGAAAACGAAATCCCTTAATATAAATTGTTCAAATAATTATTATTTCTTTTAAATTTACAAAGCAGTGTAGAAAAAAGTAATCGGATAAACATTGTGAATAGACTCTTGACTTGTAAAATGAAAACCAAACTTTTAATTTTCAATAGAAAATATTTATACGAGGCGTGTTTAAAAAGTAAGGTGACTTTTCAATTTTCGCGGGCTACGTACATTCAAGTTTTAAATGTTTTGTTTTGTTGTGTTGGTACACTCGTCACGATCATATGTTCACAGTTTGGACTATATAGCTCGTGTTGTTTTTTTGGCAAAGGCGTAAAAGGTTAGAAAGGTTTGGTGTACTCGGCGATTTTCTTCTTTCGAAAAAAATGGAGCAAAGAGTTTGCATTAAATTTTGTATGAAAAATGGAATCCAGTACTCTAAAACTCTTGAAATTTTGACAGTTGCATACGGTGAGTCTACTCTCAGTAAGAAAAATGTGTATAAGTGGTACAAGCTGTTCCAAGAAGGCCGAGAGGATGTCGAAGACGAACCTCACCCTTAACGTCCCAGCACGTCAACAACAGATGAAAACGTTCAAGCAGTGTAAGAAATGGTGTTGAAAAATCGCCGAATTATCATCAGAGAAGTTGCTGAAGATGTTGGCATATCGGTTGGCTCATGCCATGCTATCTTTTCGGACCTTTTTGGGCATGAGACGTGTATCAGCGAAATTTGTTCCAAAACTGCTTAATTTTTATCAAAAGATCCATCGCATGACCATCGCTCAGGGGATGTTGAATGCAGTCAATAATGATCCTGATTTTTTCAAAAGGGTTATAACTGGGGATGAATCGTGGGTATATGGTATGACGTCGAAACTAAGGCCCAATCGTCTCAGTAGAAGCATCCTGAGTCTCCAAGACCGAGAAAAAACGTCAAGTTCGGTCAAATGTGAAGGTTTTGCTCACTATCTTTTTTGATTACCGTGGCGTAGTGCATCAGGAATTCTCACCACAAGGTCGTACGGTCAATAAGGAGTATTACCTTCAAGTTATGCGCCGTTTGCGAGAAGCGATACGCAAAAAACTGCCGGAACTTTGGAAAAACAATTCATGGCTTTTACATCACGATAATGCTTTCGATGATTGGAAAATGCGTTGGCACAAGAGTATTATATCTTAGGGGGACTACTTTGAAGGGGCAACATAAATATTGAGGAATAAATAAATATTTTTCGAGAAAACCATAAAGTCACCTTATTTTCTGAACACACCTCGTATAATTAATATTCTTTTAATTTGCAAAGAAACATAGATCAGAGTCATCGAATAGACATTCTTAGTTGACTTTTAAAACAAATTGACTAATGGACAAAAGGCGTAACTGATAGAGCTCTAAAGATCTCAGTAAACAAAATTGAGAAAAAGTAAATATATTTCGAAATGCAGATCGTCAAATATCGACTGCTGTCAAAACCGTGTAACTCGCTAGATTAAAAAAAAAAAATTATTTCTCAATAACATATGTGTAAAAAGTAGAAAATTAAATAAAAAAATCGTTTTTATAAAAAATGGATTTCACAATAATACAGTGCTATTTTTATACAAAATATTTAGTTTATTTGTATTTTGTAACTATTAACTATATCAATAGATTTAAAAGGAATACAAATACTTAAATGTTTGGATGATTGATCACAGTTTATCGAGATAAAAACCCACTATTGAATCCATTTTAATGAATCCTTTTACTACAATATCCGGTACAATGTTAGAGAATTCATAAACCAATACGGTGAACTTTAAGTCAAATTAAGTTAACCAATTCTGGCGAGGAAATTGTAGTAGAATTTCAATCACTGATAATAATATCTCGTAGCAGTCTTTTCATGTTGGAAACCAGGTAGTCATTTTAAGTAAGGGATTAAGAAAAAAAATGTATTTACAACAGCATAATTTAATTACAAATAATAATTATCTGCGAAGTAAGTGGGGGTTTCAAACTCATTACTGAAATGAGGTTGATTTTAATTAAGGACCTCGATTTTATTTGCAAACTTCGAAGAAACGACACGATTGGAGTGCAATGTGCATCCTGGTTTGAAGTGCAAAACTGAAAATTACTGAGTGTCTACGCAGTCGCGAGGCGCAGAAGGCGATATACATAGCGGTAAGTTTGAAAAAAACAGACTAAACATTGTGTGAAAATACAGAAAATTGCAACATTTCTGCTGTTGTACACAGCAGAATCGATAACAGTGTTATTTATTAAATCAACACATTAAAAAAAAATTGAATGTTTTTTTTATAAAATTAAAACAGCTTATTTCTCTTCCACTAATATAATAAATCTTTAAATTATACTTTATAAATAAGAATTCATCTAGCATCCATAATCACGTCTTTAATTATGCCACGGCTAGTGTTTTATAAAAAAATTGGTAGCATAAAACAAAAATCACTATAGTTGGAACAAGATTTGTTGGTTTGAAATAATTTCGGGTTATATTCACGTTTTTCATAGGAAATCACTTGCTTGTCTTTTTGATTAAAAATTTGTTTTTTTTTCTTGGAAAATTTTAATAAATTTTTGTTAAAAATACAGATCAACTAATGACTATTTTCGTTTAAACTTCATATTTTTTGGCTAAAAATTTAACTACAGAAAGGCTGAAAGTTATACTACTTAGTTAATCATACATTTGTTGGTTTGAGATTTATCATTTTATTTGAAAATTCACCAGTTTCTTTACAAATTACTATTTTTAGTTGAAATTAAAATTTTTCAACTGATTATTTACCCATTTCAACTTTGGTTTAAAATGTATCTTTATTAGTTGAAATTTAAACTAGTTAGTTGAAAATTTATGTATTTTGTTGAAAAATCTTATTTTTTGTCATGAAATTAAACTTTTTCGTAGAAATTTCATCTTTTTCTGCTGCAAATGCAAATGTTTGATTAAAAATAAGTTGTTTTTGTTGAAGATTTAATTCATTTCATTAAAATTGAACTAATTGGTTTCAAACATCAGTTACAATATAAGTTATAAAAAATATTGTCCTTTTTTCTTCTCTATTATTTTGGATATTAAATACTATGAATCGAAAATCTTTGTATTAATAATAATTTTATATTTTCAGTTGAAAAATTGCGTGAGTGAAAAAAATAAAAATCACTCGCGCAGAGACCTCGTTTAATTTCTAGTGTTTATAAAAATTTAAGCAATTTTGTAACAATCGTTCCATTCAACTATAAATGCTACACACATATTTTCTAGTATTAAAAAATCAACTGAGATGTTTATTTATTATGATGTATGTATACAAAAATTGAATAAATGGTTTATTATTGGTTTGATGTACACGCAGAAAAAAGTACCTTGTATTTTACTGAAAAACAAGTTAAATCTACTGATCATTCAAGAAATTATATGGACAATATGGCAGTTCAGTAAACGTTACAGTTATAGGCAACTAAATATGACTATCATTGATGGTTACCAGCACCAATTCTTAAGTGGTGCTGACCTGCGGATCAGTAGATTTTACCGCCCCAGTCGCTATTTTGCAAAGTTCCTGGATGCTGCAACCACAAATTATCATGTCACTTTAACGAATAATATAAAGGGATCTAACTTATGTTATCGGCGTAGACTATAGTTAAGACAGCACTATAAATTGTAAAAAAGTATTGCTAAAAATAATAAATAAGCGCACGGTTAATTCTTATATACATTTTTGGATAAACTTATTATTAATCGGTATTTGTAAATTATAACGCTTAAAATACAATTACAATTTCGCATGGAAGGGGGGGGGGTCGAACACATAAACCCAAGCACGCAAGTCAATTGTGTTATCCACTACACTATTACACGAGTTGTGATGTGTAAAATAATTTTGAAATGCATTTGTAACCGAAGGTGGCGACCTCGAGAACGACTGCTACATAAATACGCGCCCATGCCATCTCGGCACATAACAAAAGTTCTCGCATTTACCTCTTATCTATATGCCAGCTGAAACATTCACGGAAAAAAACACGTCTTGCTCCAATAAACTTTTGAGTGTACGCGATCTGTAAATAAGTGGTGCCCTCCAAAATTGTGTTATTTTTTATAAAACCCCTTCCTTGCTCCGTGGAAATATGAATTAATGTGACAACTAATACAGAAATGTCAAAATGAAATGTTTTTTAGGTGATGCAATCCATTCATTTCCGATTGCGTCGTGAATTCACCCCGTGGTCCGCACGGATAGGTTGCCTTACGACTTTAGAAGCGAGCTGAGTAAACTAATCGGATCGGTAGCATTTACCGCTCTTTCGCTAATGTTCACTGCACCACTATTTTAATCTCGGTTCAGTGGATTTGATATATCGTACAGTATGTAACACGAGAAAATAGAATTTTATTTTACTGAAGGATAACCGTTGAAATAACCTTAATTTCATTGTGATATTTACGAAATCCTAAGTGATTTTGACATTTTCACTCTCTTATTAAGAGTAGTTTATGCTGTTACGGTTACAAGAAACACTTTACAATTCTTGGTAATTCAATATTACATTTGTTTTTTCTGCGTGTTTTTAAATATAATCTAAAGCGTTGCACATTGTCAGCTACACAAAATACATACCTAATGCATTTCGATATACTTTCAACTATTTGAGTAGCATGTAAATCGTCTTCTATTGTTACTATAATGAAAACTGAATAAAAATATACGTGAATATAATTACTATATAAAAAAATGACGATGCAATTCTAATAATATTGCTGCGAATGAAATTAACCTCCATTTTCTGGAGTGTTCTCTCTTTTTGGAAGAAAAAATGCGTTACCAACTCGCATCAATGGCGACGTAAAGATTAATTATCTGTTTTTCAGGTCCATTACACCTATAAGGGCAAAAGAAAGTAGGAGGAATTCTTACCTCCCTATCCACAACCCACGGATGACTCTTAAAGGGGACGGCTAAACGTGACGAGAATTAAGAACAAGACAGGAAATTACAGCTTCCATATATCCTTATAAGAGGGTATAGAGGATACAGCCTAATTTTATAGTAGAAGAGAAGTTTGGTCCCTCGAGCTCAAGTTTATCGGTCCTATAGCAAGTTTCTCAAACAACACTCAACAATCGCAGTCATTTTTCTTGCTTGTGGAAAAAACGTTATGTTTTCGTATAAATGTAGTAAATAGCAATATATTCGCTTTCATCTCGAGCAACAACAAGAATGGTATATACCCTTTTTTTTGAAAATCATAAGCCCAACATGTGCAAAAATGCCCTTGCAGAAATAGCACCTCTTAGCCTCATAAGAAGTGGCTTGTTTGGCTATGTTTCTTTTCGCCAACATTGGTTGTCGAATTCTAGTTGATTTCTAATTGGGATATAACTTCGTTTAATTTTCCTACCGCATATATATGTAGACGTTCACCTGAAAAGAGCCTTTATGGGCAGTTTTAGTTTAGGAGATATTCGCATTTCCCTAAGTCAGCATCAAAATGATTATTTTCTGGCTATTTTCGTTATTTTGCTTAAGAATCTCGGAAAATGAGCAGGATCCAGTCATATTCTCAATAAAGTTTACAATTTGACAGCTCGCATAAATATAAAAAATAATCCATCAGAATTTTGAAAATATGGATGTTAATTTGTATGAAAAGAAACAAGAAGGCAAAAAATGATCATAAGAACCTTTTTGGTCATGAAAATAATAATTTAATACTAACTGAAGTAAAGTAATTTTACAAAGATTAACCACGTAATTTATAATATTATTAGGTTAGAAAATTGTACATAAAATTAAGATTCTTATGACACAAAATATAGTAAAATCTATTCGAATATTAATCAAATTTATACGAAAAATATAACGAATTTTTGAAAATATAATAAGGTAATTGGGATTTCTGCAGTACAAAATTGTATACTTGTTTTCTTGTTTTAGTGGTTATGTGCAATTGAACTAGTTTCTTGATATTTTCTACTCTTGTGAGTTTTCTATTTGTTAACAATGTTCTAATCTAATATTTTGTTGTAGGCTAACGGCCTAGTTGAGAAAAATCCCAAGGATCCGAGCAAATACAACGCTCCCTCGGAAAAGACTCACGCAGCCCACCTCTCTTCTCTTTCGCACACGCTTGAACCAGCCTCTTCCTTCTCATTAACTCTTTCACACTGTTCGCTCCCTCGACCAGTCCTTCACTTTAATGGGCCGCATGGAAATATCTCACAACAGTAGCCGCGAAACCCAGAATTGCGGCGTGTACATTTTTGAATAATTATTTATTTCAATTATAGAAATTCAAAAGAATGCATTATTTTTTAATTATTTGAACAAATATAATTTCTTTGAAGAATCCTTTTTCCAAAAATATTTAAAAACTGCATTTTATGAATCCAACTTAATAATCTATTATTATGATGAGTAGTAAATTATGCTAAAAGCTTTATGGCAATGTTTCTACAATTAATTTTTTCTTTCCACATTTGTTTTATGTTGAGCATGGATTGCTTAGAAATAAAAATTATTTCAACATTTTCACGACTTTTTCTAACCAAATTTACTACTCGAAATCATTAAATATTATGATTAATTAAAAAATTTTAACAATTTTTAAAAATAATTTTCAATTTTAAGAGGTTACACAAAACGATTTTAAAACCTCACATAATATTTACAAAATGACCAGTAACAAATCTCGAAGATTTGAAGACAATTTTAGGGGTTATTTAAGTTAGTTTAAAAGATATTTTCTAATTTTCTAATTTTAAAATACATAAAAAAACATTTTGATACTTTGAAAGATTTATAAAATATTAAAATTTTTTTCCAAGGTTTGAACGGACCTAGCAATCGTCTAAACTTGTTTAAATTTTTACTAAAATTATGTAATCTCTTCTCAAATAAACAAATTTTATTTAAAATTGTCCAGATTTTTTTTTAAATATCTGAAATATTCCAAAATGTTCTAGTCTAATGAAAAAACGTAACCTTATGGATTAATGCAGCTACAAGCAGCTATGATTTAACAAAATTCTGTGAAGTTTGAATTTATAATGATGTGCACAATGCTTTCCAATATACTAAATGAAGTAAATTTTTCATCTAAATTACTTCAAGCAGAAAATAGAGATTTAAGTCGTGCACTTAAAATCTCAAACACTTCAAGAAAATTTCCGAAAAAGTACAGACTTGAGTATGAAAATTTTTAGGTCGAAGCTACACTAATATCTCCAAAATGGGGTGTTGAACCATTCTTTGTAGAAAAACGGAAATGGAAGCGTAAGAAGGATTGCGATATTAGTGAAGAATTAAAAAAGAATCAATATCTTTAATCACACCTTAAGGTGTCTAAGGTCTAATTAGATATTGTGAATGCATAGTTTACACAGAAATTACAAATTGGATATTATTAAGATTTCACAGAAGACTTTCCCTTGCAAGTCATCAACTTTATCTCATTTTGAAATAGTAACGGGTTCAATGAGACGTCAACAGTTAAAGATGTTTTCCGCACTCTACACATTAAATAGAGCTTCATGGAAAGCGATTTTTCAGAAGCAATCACTTAAGAATTTATTTAACTCTGCATATTACAGTGTAGCAACTTCTGAAAGGACGTTCAGCAAATTGAAAATTATAAAATCCTATTTACGGAATAGAATGCATCAAAGCCCATTCTTAAATCTATCTCTACTGACAAAGAAAATTGATGATGCAAAACAATTGAATATCGAAATTGTTATTAATAAGTTTGTCAAAATGAAAGCGAGACGAATTGCAATATAGAAACTTAATAAATTTTCTAAAATAAAATATAATTTTAAATATATTATAAAAAGGACTATGCTAAATATTTAATTTTTTAAAATGTATTTCAGCTATACTAATACGTTGTTTGCTTGTCAATATTATAAGAGGGGCTTCCTGAACATTTCTGCGGTGGAACCTACACGAATGTAGTTACGCCACTGTCTCTCAAGTTTCGGTTTCGAATCTTTTTTATCAAACCCTGAGCAAGTTTGTCGGATTTGATTTTGAAATCAAAATTCGTTATTATCAGGGACTTTTTATTGGATCTTATACTCACGAAGTAATATTTTATTTAATAAAACCAACACTGTCAAAATCGTTTGGAATCCTGCAACACATCTACCAGAATTCTACAATACAAGCGTAAGTTGAAATTACCAATATGGTATTGGAATGACGAAATTACAATACATGTATTGTAAGCATTGTAAATCGTGAATTTATCGCCTAGGATTCCAATACATGTATTGGAGAATTTGTAAGACGACAATTGTCCACAGGAAAATTACGGAATTAGCGGGATTTAAGGAATTCACGGAGTTCACCTAATTCAAGAAATTCCCGGAATTCACGAAATTCATGAAATTCATGGCATTCATGGAATTCACAGATTTTATGGAAATGAAGTAATTTATGAAGTTCGTGAAAGTCATAGAATTCGCAGAATTCATGAAATTCAAGAAACTTACGATATTTATGGAATTAAACAAATTCAATGAATTCAACGAATTTATGGGATTTGAGAAATTTGTCAAATTCATGGAATTCGCGGAATTCATGAAATTTAATGACTTGAATGAATACATGGAATTTATTGAATTGAAGAAATACATTTAACTGAAGGAATTCGAGGAATTCATTGGAATCGAGGATTTCACGGAATTCATAGAATTTATGGAATTTAGAGAATTCACGAAATCCACGGAATTCATGGAATTTATGGAATGCACGGTATACGCTTAATTAAAGGAACTCACTCAATTCACAGAATACACTTCATTTACGAAATTCACTAAATTCAAGGAATTCATGGAATTTAGGGAATTCAAAGAATTTGCGATATTGACTGTAATAACGGACTTGACGGAAATGAAGGCAGTCACGGAATTCATGTGACACCCGGAATTCATGGAATTTATTGGATTCGCAGAATTCATGGAATTCAATGAATTGAAGGAATTAATGGAATTGTTTCAATTGAAGGAATTCACGGAATTACTTGAATTAAAGAAATTTATGACATTCATTTAACTGAAGAAATTCAGTGAAATTAAGAAATTCACGGAATTAATCGAATTGATGGAACTTACGGAATTTACGAAATCCACGAAATTCGTGGAATTTACGGAATTCACGGTATATGCTTAATTTATGAAACTCAAGGAATTTACAGAATACACTAAATTTACGGAATTCACGAAATTTACGGAATTCATGGAATTCAGAGAATTCAAGGAATTTGCGATATTGACTGTAATAACTGAATTGACGGAATTCAAGGAAGTCACGGAATTTATGTAATACCCGAAATTCATGGAATTCATTGGATTCGCAGAATTGATGGCATTTAATTAATTAAAGAAATAAACGGAATTCTTTGAATTGAATGAATTCACGGTATTCATTGAATTAAAGAAATTCATGAAATTCATTTAAATGAAGGAATTCAGTGAAACCAAGGAATTCACGGAATTAATCGAATTGATGGAATTCACGGAATCCACGGAATCCATGGAATTTACGGAATTCACGGTATATGCCTAATTTATGGAACTCACGGAATTCACAGAATACACTTTATAATCAGAATTCGCGCAATTTAAAAAACTGATGGAATTCCTAGAGTTCATAAAAAAAGAACTCACGGAATTGATGTAATATCCGGAATTCACGGAATTGATGCAATTCACCGAATTCCAGGGATTCGAGAAATTCGCGGAATTCATGGAATTCAAGAAATTCTTGAAACTTCATAAATTCCATACATTTAGTGAATTACGTGATTTTATTGAATTTTAATAACGCATTGAATTCTATGAATTCTTTGAATTTAGTGAATTCCATGAATTTCACTATTTACTTGAATCTCATGAATTAGTTATATTATCTGAATTTCTTGAATTCAGGGAATTCAATGAATTGCATGAATTCCTTGATATCCATGAATTCCGCGATTTCCGTGAATTCCATATACTCAATAAATTCCAGAAATTCGGTAACTTTCTTGAAATCCGTAATTTCTTTTGATTCCGTGAACTACTTCCATTAGTAATTTGCGTCAATTCCGTGAATTCAATGAATTGCATAAATTCCGTAAATTGGGCGAATTTCGTCAATTCCCTGATTTTGTTGAATTCCATAAATTTCGTGAATTTAATCAATTCTGTGAATTTCTTTAACTCTTTGAATTTCGTCAATTACTCAAATTCTATGAATTCAATTAATCTCGTGAATTTATTGTATTCGGTGCATAGCGCAAATTCCACGCATTGAGTAAATCTTATGAATTCCACGAATTCTATGAATTCCGCGAATTCCATAAATTTCGTGCATCCCATAAATTCCATGAAATCCGTGAATTCTGAGCGTTACATGAATCCAGTTAATTCCTTGAATTCAGTCATTTCTGAGGATTCCACGAATTCCTTTAACTCCATGAATTCTTTGAATTCCATAAATACACGCGTTGTACACTATACATTAACAAACGTGTTGGCTTAGTCAGAAAATTTCTTTTTTTTTACCAGAAAAAGTGCTCTCAAAAATGATTTACATGTTTTGTCTTTGTAATTTTTCGCTTCAACAGGTGTCGAGATATCCAGCTACACTAGACTTGTATTATAAAATTCCAATGCATGCAAGGTAGCATACCAATGCCAAAATTCTGAAATTACAACATTGTGCACTGCAGCGTTACCTTAAGTTTTGGAAATAAACTTCCAATACACGTAGTGGAAGTTTCCATCAGAAAGTTTTAACAGTGCAATGACATGAACCGAGGATTGCTTACTGTTTTGAAATATATTTTTACTATGTTCCCTTTTAAGATAAAATTATGTTTTTATATTCTTTTATAATGTCTTTCTTTTTCTAAGCTTACATTTAAAATGTTAGGTTAACTTATCAATAATAAAAATGAAAGTAGTAATAATAATAAAAGACATTGTATCGAAAGCATATAACTTAAAATGAAAATTTTGGTTCGTTTGGAAATAAAGCACTAAAGAGGACTCCCACATGAGTCGAAACGCTTGATTAAAAAACAAGTTTTTTTGATTACTGGACTATAAAACAAAATGTAAAGAAACACTCACTTATTAAATAATAATAATAATAATAATAATAAAAATTTATGAAATATAAATTAGACCAAAATCCAAATTAAAAATCCCATTTAACGTCCAATAATCAAATTGATGCAAAATCCTGTTATACAAAACAAGAATCCAACGACCAAATTTGGACCACAACAAATAAACGAAAATCAAAAAAACCCTATTGTAATCTGAAAAAAAACCCAAAAAAAACCAACAAAAAAATATAATAAAATTTTCGGAAAAAAATAAAAAAGAGGAAAGAAAAATGAGAAGGCAGCCAACCACATCCCCTTCCTTCTCTTTTTCTTTCTTTCGTCTTTTTTATTTTTATGACCATCAAATTACAACAAAATAAAAATAAAAAACATAAATAAATATATTTGTATTACCAACGTTTCGCTACTCGTACAGTATCCTTATCGATTCTCAGGTATCAAAGAGAGAGCACCTGTTCGTGGGTGCTGTCAATTTCTACCACTTAAAAAAATTGTCTTGCCTTGATCAGGGTACTGTACGAGTACCGAAACGTTGTTCATGCAAATTTATTTATTTATGTAAATTATTTTTATTTTATTAGGGTTTTTTTTGGGTTTTTTTGGGGTTTTTTCAGATTAAAATAGGATTTTTTTGGTTTTCGTTTATTCGTTGTGGTCCAAATTTGGTCGTTGGACTCTTGTTTTGTACTATAACAGGATTTTGCATCAATAATAATAAAAATGGTGGAATAAAAATTGAATTAACAATTACATAATTAAATGGACAATTAAGAAATCTTGAAAGAATGGCTTTGGAATAATAATAATTATAATTATTATTTAAATTATCTTTGTTATTCCCAGCAGCTTCTAAGTTCAATTATGAATACCAGTTTAATTTCGACAATCATACTATTGAATATAGTTGTTAAAGAAGATATCTAATTTGGATGGATTATTATTCTGACAATCATAATAATTATTATTATTAAATTGGAATAATTGTTTATTAGAAATAAGTTATAATTTTAAACTTTAAATTAAAAGTGAGAATTTTAGTCTTCACTAACAAGGAAACTATCCCAGGTGTCCCTCACCGATTTTGATGAAACTGCAATATGTTGTAGTACATCGAAAAATAAGAGACACGTATTTTTTTTTAT
>NC_046661.1:49949644-49954676 GCF_010883055.1 Belonocnema kinseyi | reverse complement strand
AAGAGGGAGCTCTTCTTAATATTTTGACACCAAAATCATGTCGATACACCTTACCGACTGCGAGTAAAGCCACCCACGCTTTAACTTGACAGACTGTAACGTCAAAACTAAAGCCCGATCGTCTCAGTGGAAGCATCCTGAGTCTCCAAGACCGAAAAAATCACGTCAAGTTCGGTCAAATGTGAAGGTTTTGCTCACTGTCTTCTTTGATTACCGTGGCAGAGTGCATCAGGAATTCTTACCACAAGGTCGTACGGTCAATAAGGAGTATTACCTTCAAGTTATGCGCCGTTTGCGAGAGGCGATACGCAAAAAACGTCCGGAACTTTGGAAAAACAATTCGTGGCTTTTGCATCACGATAATGCACCTGCTCATTCATCGTTGCTTGGGAAAGATTTTCTGACCGAAAACAGCACCACAGACACGCCTCAGCCTCCTTATTCACCGGATTTGGCCCCCCCATGACTTTTTTCTTTTCCCAAAACTGAAGAGACCCATGAAAGGACATCGATTTTCAACGATTGAGGAAATAAGAACTGCATCGCTGAAAGAACTCAAGGCTATACCACAAAATGATAATCAAAAGTGCTTTGATGATTGGAAAAAGCGTTGGTACACGTATATTATATCTGAGGGGCATTACAAATTTAACTCTTTGGTTAATGCAGCATCGTAATCAAGAATTGTTTTTATATATATTGAAAATTTTTTTCTGTGACTTAAAACTTAACTATTTTATAGAAAAAAACTTTTTTCAGTTTAAAAAAATGCCACAATTTTGTATAAAATTCAACGACGCGTCCAATCAAAAAGAGATTTATTAAAAATTTCTTATGATTAAAGCAAATACTACGCAACTCATAAAAAAAATTACAAATTTTTATGAATCATTGTTTTTATGAGTTGCGTAGTATTTGCTTTAATCATGAGAAATTTTGTATAAATCACTTTTTGATTGGAGGCGTAGTTGAATTTTATACAAATTTGTGGCATTTTTTACATTCTCATCATTTATGATTAAGAAAGTATAAGCATTGACGGAAATTTGACATCACACTTTTTCAACGGATCTCCACGTTTCGAGACCCCTGAATCCGAAAATCAGGTTTTCACGATGGCGTCTGTCTGTCCTTGCGGCCGTTCGTCCGTCCGTAAACAGGATAACTCCGAAAAAAATGAGCAAATCAAATCCATCTTTGGCACGCTTATTATAGGTCCTAAAAGAAAGGACGAGTTTGTGAACCAGCTATTGTTGATAAAAATTCAAAAAGTCGGCGCATTTTTAAATTTTTGAGAACACTTTTTTCTGAATTTGAAAATTCTATGTACGTATATTTATAGTATTAAAAAGAACAAACAACATATCCTTATAATCTCTTTTCGATAAAAAGAAAATTCTCAGAGTTATAGCGTTTTCAAAATCTTTTTAATTAAACGAAAATCAAAATTTGAAGCCGAAAAACACACGATATGAAAAAAGTCAAGAAAAGAAAAAGTTTTTTTCAAGCATTCCAAATGCAAAGAATAAATGTCCGAGCGCGAAGCGCGAGATTCAATAAATCTCATACTTGCAGTTCGTTATTTTTATTATTCTATTTTATCGTATTAAAAGATAGAGCTATGCTTCGAGTGCATTATAGCGTGCATATTATGTTAGTTAACAATAATGATTGAAAAAGTTAAAAGCTCAAAGCAATATTATAAAAGTATAGAGTTCCTCCATTTTAGAACAACCTTCGCGAATTACTCCAGACTTTTTATGAACTCTTAAGCTCTTTTTAGAGAAAAATAATATTTAAAGTGTTCAATTTGTGCTCTTTTGGAGTTTGAGGAGAAACTTTATATTCAAAAAAGTTTGAAGTTAACTTCCTGGCAAAGTTTTCCAATATGAGCAAGAATTTTATATGTAGTACATTCCAACTCGTCTCTGTTTGAGTAACACAGAGAGCCTTGCCACTTAGTCCACTTCGACTAATACTACTCTTAACTGCTTCCGGACTATCCAAAACTTGGTCTCTCTCACCATTGACTGGAAACTTGGATATGCCCTTCTCCTCGCTTCCGAACCACTTTGCTCTAGACTAACAATAAGACAAGCATCAACGTAATCTAAAGAGGGCACATGTCCTCAACGAAATGTAATTATTGGCATAGCAAAATACACTAAAATCAATATTATATCAAATTCGAATTCGGTTCAAATTCTGAATTCATGATTTTAACAATCGTTGCTAAAAACAGGAGAATTTCAGGACTTCAAGGCTTCCTGTACTTCCATTGGATAATAATAATTTTTTGGCAGTTTTAAAACATAGCTTTAATAAAAAATTTTAAATAACAATATACCTTTGTACCTGGGACATTTTACGGGAGGAATATCTTTGCTAAGTTTTAGTTTCAAATTGCTAAAATTTTGAAAGACATTTGCAATTAACAATTTCGAGCTACTTTTTTTTCTTTTTATCATAACTTAATTGTTATTAGCAATAAGAAAGGGCTTATGACACAGTTTTCATTTATAATTTGTTGAAATTTGGGGGGTGCTATTATTTTTCTCAAAAATGAAAAATAATGACACTGCTAAAATTTTTGTATTTTTTTTTTTTTTAATTTTTTGCAAAAAACAGGCTTTAGAATATGAAGCAAATTATTCTTTTTTAAATAAACAAATGACCTAATCAATTTTAAATCAGGTAGGTTGTACACTTGAAGTCACAGAATATCTCGGGGCAAAACATGTTTTTATTTAGGGGAAATTAAGCGATACTTATTTTTGTCAAGTGTAAAGAAAAAAATGGACAATGTTATACGTATTTGATTTTTTTTTGTTTGTGAATAAGGAGGAAAATACATTGTGAGTTTAATGCCAGCTAAATAATTTTTCTGGTTTATTTCAATTTTCTAGAAGAAATTTGATTTCCAAGAAACAGGTGTATCCTTATTATAAAATTATGCACGGAAAAGTAATTTATGATATTGCTAATAAAGGATTTCTGCTGTTAAAAGAATTAACGGCTTCTCTGCTGCAACTGCGGCATCCCGAAAGAAATATTGAATGTTTTTATATTTAGCAGAAAGTGTACAAGATATCATAAATGTGTAAAATAACTTTTCGTAAGACTTTCTTAACTGCACATATAATTTACTTTACATTTTTTGTATGTGTCGTTATTTGCAAAAAAATCTGCAAATCTATTCCACCAGAATCTGGAAAGCAATCTCAAATATCTCAATAAGTTCAAAAATTATATAAGTTTGAAGAAAAAATGGTGTGTTTTTTTAACAGAGCAAAACATTTAAATACGCTAAACTTCGCGACATTTTTTTATTCAGAAATCCAAAAAAATAAGTATTGCCTAGTAACTTATATATTTAACACTCTGACGATAATTCATTTTGATAAAAAGAGATATTTCGGGTTCCAATCGTGTAAAAAAACTACGAATTTTGCTCACGTTTCGTGAACATTATAGTTCACTTCTTCAGGGCTGACCTGAAGCGGACGTATCAGGTTATGTTTTTCTTACGTATACTCTCTACGATGCATATGATGAGCCAGAGCGTCCCACCGTAGGGACTGGTAGAACTTGATTGGCCAATCAATTCTTTTTTTTTTAATCCGAGAGGACGGAAAGCCAAATCGGATTAGTATTGTATATCCTTGCCCCTTTTGATATTATTAGGGTGTTTTAAGATTTCGATTCCTTCTCTATTTTTTCTTGGAAATATATTGTATGTTTTTGCAATGAATGTTGCTTTTGTCAAATAAAATGTTATGTCCTGTTTCGATATGATGTTCAGCTATTGCTGATTGGGTGAAATGTTTTAGCCTAACTTTACTCTCATGTTCCTTTCTACGTTAGCTCATTGCTCTCCGGTTTCTCCAATATAGACTTTGCCACGAGAACACGGGATTTCATATACTTCTGGATCACTGAGGAGTGCCTTTTTTCTATAGGGTTATTTAGTAGTTGACCTATTTTCGCAGGTGGTATAAATATGGTTCGGGATTTGTGTTTGTTGAGAATTCCTCCTATTTGTTCTGTGACACCTTGGATGTAGAGTAGGGTAATGCTCGTTTCAGGTTCAGATTAGGATTTACACTCAACCCCAAGACATCATAGTGAGTTTCGACATAGTATCTCTCTTTAGGAAAGTGCCAATTCCTGATACAATTTATATTATTAAATATTTGACAAAATTCCATTCTGAGCTCGTACCTTTCATAGAACACTGTCTCAATAATACTTACTTCTCTGTCAATAACCAATTCTACAACCAAACCTCAGGGTCAGCAATGGGATACTCAATCTCACCTGTAATAGCCAATGTCATTGCGGAACATCTAGAAACTAAAATCTTGAACCAAGCCAAGCTAAAACCGGAATTTTGGTTCCGTTACGTTGATAACACTTTTGGCATCTGGCGACATGGACGAGATGAACTAATAAGTTTTTCGATTTCATTAATCGATTACATCCTAATATCCAGTTCACTATGGCAATTGAACAAAACGGACAATTGTCTTTCTTGGACGTATTAGTTTACAAACGATCTGATAACACATTTGGACATGAAATTTACAGAAAACCCACTCATACAAACAGACACCTATATGCCTCCTCCACCTTCACCTGTCTCAAAAGAAATCGGTCATCAGCTCCCTTGTGTACAGACCTATCTCTATTACAGATAAAGATCACTTACAAAAGGAATTACACAACTTTAAATAAATCCTAATACAGAATGATTACACAAACAAAAAAAATGATAAAGCGATAAGAAAATAAACTAAAAAAACAATTCAACGCAACCTACGAAAGAAAGAGAGAGAAAAATGACCATCACCCTACCCTACATACAAGGTGTTAGGAAACAAATATAACCAATATAATATAAGCTGAAGCTTGGAAATTCAGTGGGAGGCGATTGTGGCTGTCCCACTTATCGCGGAAAATTGGGTCGATTTTCAGGATATATTTTTCCAGTTGTATTCAGGTGTATGTTAATATTATTAGAATAGTTGAATTA